>NC_052019.1:23375577-23530577 GCF_015832195.1 Motacilla alba alba
AACTTCTAATGAACATTCTAATATGGGTGTTACATTCATAAGAGGTCTCTATATTTAATATTTCTACATAACTTGCATTGCAGTAGTAAAAAAAAAATAGAGTGAATTTGAAGGTAAGCACTTAAAAGCTGGTGTTGGTATTTAGTCTACCTCTCTGGTCTTACTTCTAAGATGCAACATAAATTGTGATCTTTACCTATGTAATCGTAGGCTCTCTTTTTTCAGCAGTCTCTTTTTCTTTCACTGTATAAGATGCATAGAGCTAGGGCAGCTGGTCAGTATTGATCTTTACTTGGTGTGTGTATTCACTCCAGGATTATTGCATGGTGTCTAAACATGTTGCTGAAAACAGCTTTGTTAATTTATTGTTTTAAGTTTTCATCCTTTGCTTTTTTATTATATTTCAGTACCCCTGAGCAGTTATATGAGTTCAGATAGGAGAAAAATAACTGCTTGTCTTGTATTGGTCCTATTCTTATCTTATCTAACCTGTTAGACCTTCCTCTGCAGTGTAGTTGACTGTGCCTC
The DNA here is from genome assembly GCF_015832195.1 of Motacilla alba alba. NCBI lineage: Eukaryota > Metazoa > Chordata > Aves > Passeriformes > Motacillidae > Motacilla > Motacilla alba. The sequence continues at coordinate 23,376,106 of NC_052019.1, forward strand.
ACAACCTAAAGCACAATTGTATCTTCATTCACTTCTGAATTTCAGACTTGAGTAACTACCAACAAAAACCAGTGTGTTGCAGTTCAGAGTTTGCATAGGTACACAGAAGAGCACTGCACAAATTCATGGGTTACAGTAGTTGGGAGAGGAAACTTGCTGTATATGGATGGGGCCAAAATCTTGACTGCTGTCAGCACTGGGATAGTTTTTGTGAAGAGACCTCATTATGCAAGATTAGAGAGGATAAAAAACTCAACATGTATTTTGAACATATATCAATGACTGCATCTACAACTGTGACTACTCCTGTGTCAGTGTTGTCCTTTGACTTAAAACTCTTCTGGTTCCAAATGCTCCTCATTGCTAAACAATCACGTCTCAATAACAGGAGATTGAATGAGTTAAGAGTGGAAACAATTTCTCTGGCTGAGCTAGCAGTTAGCCCTGCCTTGGGAATCTTTTGATAAAGAATGAAAAAAAAAAAAAAGATAAAAAACCAGAACTCATGAGTGTATGTATAATTATTACAGGGTAATGTATTCCATGTAGGAAGAGGTGCTTTCTCAGCCCCAGGCTCATTGGAGAATTATTAACGTGGATTGTAATGGGAAATCAGAAATAGGCCATCCCTGAAATATAATTGAAAATATACTGCTATTAAAGACTTTATGTATGTGTAAAAAATTGATTACATACCAATTTCCAATTCTGAATATAATTTTCATTTTTTTCTGAAATTATATTTCAAGGGCGTTTGCTTTTCAGTTTATCTTGCTTGTGGATACCAACCTCTTCATTTCCTGACTCTTCATACAGCAAGATTTTCCAGCAGCCAGTGAACTGGCTTTTGAATTGTTGGGAGGTGAAGTTGTCTTTGTCTTTTATGTTTACTTGTAATCAGCATGAATTGTAAAGAACAGTATTTATTGCCTTGCAATTGTGGTTTTGTCTATTAATAGGCTGATGCTCATATGTGTGGTTGACAATTTGTTTCCCTAGTAGGCAGGCTGCTTCCTGAGGTGATGATCCAATTCACTTTTAGAGTGGGTAAGAAAGACCTGTCTGAAGCTCTGTCCAGGGAAGCTGTGTGGAAGATTTGCTTCTTAAGAGGTTAATGATCTGGAATTCCACACAAAATGCAAAATAATATGCTCTGTGCATTCTTTGTAAATCTCCTCACTGATCACAAAAAATTTTTGTTCGGTGTGCTAGAATGGTCCATAAACTAAACATACCCTGTTCTTTTAATTGGATGGAGAGTAACACTGCTAATTGGAGAAAACTGAATGAAGTAGTTGGTGCTACATGCCAAGTGACAGATTTTGTATAGGAAGGATACCTTGTCCTTTATATGCATTGACAGAGTGGTAGTGTAAACATGTGATACAAAATGAAGCTGATAATACTCAGAATCAATTCCATTATTTTACTGAGACTATTAGTTTTAGATGACATCCTTACCTGAGATATGTTTAGCTAAAGCAGGTGTAGACAATTGACTTTGCCTGAGAGAAGGATGTAACTGAGAGCGTGATGAGAAGGTTGGTGTTTCTTCAGCATTCCTCCAGCAGAACTGCCTGAATACAGAAGAAAAGAGCAACACATTCCACCCTCCACCCACAGTCTGTTTGGTGGAGGGAAGAGTTAGTCATTATTAAAAGGGCATCCACTTAGTGTGGAGTATCACACATTCTTGAGATCACTAGTCTTTCCCATGTTGTTAAGAGCAGCTCGCATGCGCTAGTAAGTTGCTATTAGGGATGATTAATTGCATAAATAAGGAGGCTCAGAAGGATGAAAACACACACACAGACACACAGAGTACAGCTTTAGTCTTTTTATACTGCTGCTGCTGATTCCTAGGTAAACATCTCTGCATCCTGGTAAAATCCTCTAATCCTTTTAGTGTTGCTATGTAGTGTGAAAAGTAGATTGAAGGTGCCAGGGTATATTTTACAACACTGCCTTCTAAATAAAACACTTTGGAGAATCTAGGATGTGCCTAGCCAGGCTGAGATACTGCTGGACAATTTGAAATTTAGAAATCTTTTGTACTGCCCCTCAAGTAATAGAACAAAAACATGCTGGTAACATACTGATTGTGTAAAATTGTTTGCAAAATATGCAGTCTAACCTGATAGTTTGACAAGAGGGTGAAAAGATATTTCTTTTTGGCTTGGCATTGGAAAGTTCTCTGTGACTTTCATGGTCTGCAGCTGAATGCTTAGTGGGCCTCTGTCTGTTTTCTCAGACAGCCACCTTCATGAATTTGGAAAAGTTAGCACTAAATGATGGGAGTGAAGTAAATGTTAGTTTGGCCTCAGGTAATATTTAGGGCATCATAACTAAGTGAAACAATATTGGTGAGGAAAAAATTAAATAAAAATTTTAAATTCATTGTTTAAGATGGGGAGAATAGGACTGAGAACACTTGAATGAATATAAATTATTTTATCTTCAAGGCAGAGGAATTGGTTACCTATTTGGATGAAAAAAATAAGATGTTAATGAATATAGGAAATAAAACTGTAGATATTTGTCTTTATGTACTTGGATTTTGTCTGACATGGAATAAACAGAACGCATTGGCAAACATTTTCTGAAAGGTGAGTAAAAGAGAAAAGTACATAGGTTTGTTAGGTTGTTGGGGATTTTTTAATAATCTACTTTGGACCAAGGTTGTCATGTGAAAAACATGGATCTCTGATGTATTTGACTGCTAAACAGATATTCTTTCATTTTCACTGGTACTGCATGGAACAATTCTGCTCTATTATTGTTCTTTCCCTGGGATAAATAGCAAGTCCTTTCGACATACATGATAAACACTTCATATCTCCCAAAGCAAATTATAATTGCTTTAGTAAGTTGCCAGTTATGGGCTTGAATAGAGGGGTAAAGTAGCCACCAGAACTTTTTGCAGAGTTCATTGGTCATCAAATAAACTGAGGGATAAATAAGAATTCCATGAGATACAAAAAGAGCAACTCGGCCTCTTTTTTCCCTTTTCTTTTTTCCCCCCCGTAATTTTGTTTGTCTCTTGCAGTTAAACTGGCAGAGTATATTCAGCTGTAAGATCTTTTCTCCTTTACCACCAGAGTTTGCAGCACAAGCTTTTTATAACTCCTGTTGGAAACACAGACTAGCTAAACTCAACTTCTAAAGGTGTATAAGGGATAGGTAGAAAGGGACAGCAGCTTGTATGTACCTCAGTTTTTAAAATCTTCTTTCAGTAGGACCATTTTAGATGACATTTCTGAGCAAGTAGGCTCTAAACTCCAGTTAATTCCAGTCTAGAGTTTTTGGGGAAAACACCTCCCACACTCCTGTGTGTGGTTTTGGATGGCTGGTCTTGTGTCCTTGGCGTGGCAGGGCTGGCTGGAGAAGGGGCGGCGGAGCTTCTCTGGGTGCACAGGTACAGAGGCAGGTCCTTGTGGCTGGTGGGAAAGCAGGAGCTGGTGCACAGCTCCAGCACTCCCATGACAACTCCTTTATGTCAGTCTCCCACTTGCACTGGAGTTCCTGTGCTTTCATTGGATGTGGAGCCTGGAGACAGGTCTTGTCCTGATGCCTACAGACCCTGGCCTGTGTGATGTGGATGATGTTTCTTTCCCAGGCTGGATCAAGTGCCTTTTACTGTTCCTTGTCTTGCTGTCAGCTTTAAGCAGTCTCTTCCAGGCTCTCAAGGCTGCTTTTCTTTGTTGACCAGCAGCTGACCATCAGTAAGCTGTGAACAGTCCTGGTGTGTCTGTGGTCAACCTGTGCCCACATTTCATGGTCTCCACTGTTTCCCTGGTGGTAACCAGCCCAACAGGCCAGAACCAGGGCGCTGCAAAGGCAGCACGAGGCACAGTCAGCATCAGGCATGTGGCCTCTTTACTAGTGATGGCAGCGTGATTTTCAGGCACCATGAGGAAATTCAGGGATGTGCTAGTCCTCTGGACCTCCTAAATTTTCATAGCATACTGTTTGAGGGTTTTTTACTTCTTGGTTTTGGGTGGTTAGTTGGTGGGTTTTTTTTTTAAACCTGTTAAGTCCTGTCTTATGCAAATGGACTTCCACAGATCATGCATTCTGCTGTATCACGCATTCATTTGTAGTGTTTCAAAGCTCAAGGAGGTTTGGGGGTGTTTTTTCATGCTATAGTTGAAATGTGAGGATTTTGATCTGGTGGTTTAGTGGCCTTGGCATTTTGCTGGTAGCCATCTTTGCATCTAACACTTGGTTTAGATGGCTGCTAGTTTTTAATTCACATATATAGCAGACTAAATTATCCATTACATAACAGTAATTTTTTATAAAAAAGCTCATTTAGTTCAGTGTGAATTTTTCAAGTAGAATAGAAGCCAATTCTTAAAAGAGTCAGTAATAAATCCATATCTAATGCTGATACAGAAAGAGGCTGTTTGTTGGTTTCCATGTCATTGAACAAGCAAGGACTCATGGGCTTCAGTGGTCTGTGCTTGCTATGCATCCTCCTGTGGTCTCCTTCAAAGACAGAGCAACGTGATTTCAGGCTATTCTGCATCAGTATAACTGCTGGTGTGAGGTTTTTAGGTTGATAAAACAAAGAGTCAATATATGTTAGAGCTAGTTCCCTGAGAGTACAGAAGCTTAGAGCGGAATTGCAGAAAAAGTTGCTTAACTTACTTCTTTATATTTAGAATTATTATTTTTGGAGTGCTTTTCTTCAGATTTACTAAGGGAAGAATGACCATTGCTGTTGAGGGGTGTTCTTGGCAATTGTTAATGTAAAAATATTGGAATATTTTTCAATTTGATTTTAAACAAACTTCAAATATTTTCAAATATTTCAAACTTTCAAATATTTTGAATTTCAGATGTTTGATTCAACTTTGAGACAGAAATTATTTGGCCTCTAAGGGCCTTTCCAAACATAAGGGATTTTTTTCAGTAGAGCCTCTAAATGACACAAGTGGCCATCTGGGAATAACGCAAGATAAAGCAATGTTGCCATGATAGTGTAGGAGGAAACACTTATATTAATGCTCTTTTTAACTCCTTGGAACTCCATTTGCTTCCAAAGGTAATGTGCAGATTGCCACTACATCTCTTGGTTCCAGTCTACTGCATTTTGTGTGACAGTTTAACCAGAATATTCTCTGTATTCAGACACACTAGGATAAGTAAGATGTTGTAATCAGCTGTGACTTGATCTAAGAATCTACTGAGTTGAATTCTATATGGTTTTCTGAAAGACTGAAAAATGCTATTGCAGAAGGTGAGAATTGTTCTGAGAGGGGAGAGGAAAAAAATGTGAGGGGAAAAAAAGCTGGTTACTGGTGTCTCTGATTTGAGAAGCAGAGAAAAGCTCATCTCCAGAGAGAGTAACTGAGGTGGCAAATGCAAATGGGTACATGAAATGTATTTCATGCTCTTTGCATTCCTGCTTTTTAGCTGCACAACTAGTAAAAGCCTCAGGAGCTGAGAATAGTTTGTTTTGAATAATAGATTCGTTTCTTAAAACAAAATAATCACTGTATTCTATGTAGGGGAAGAAATTTTAACTTTTAACTGTAGAGAAAGCCTTCTATTTGTTTCTGTAGTTTTAGGGAACTTTCAAATAAATACTCAATTTTCAGAAGTGGCTTATTTTTAATTAATAACACATTTGAGGAGATTTAGCATTTGTTTTTATTAGAACTATTAGTCTAAGGTTCCTACATTCCTGTGCAGTCTCACAGATTTGAACAGGTTTTTTGTTGTCAAGAGTGCCTTCATCTATAATATGTAAGTGCTTATACCTGCAAATTGGGTGGCCTGATTTATCCAAAGTAACTGTACTACATGACAGACTGGTCCAGAAAAAGAATTTGATTTTAAAAGCTGATGAGAGGTGCGTTGTTTTGTTAAACAATATTCTGATTAAATAGCTAACCTCAAATGTATTTAAAATAAAGAAGACCCACAAAGATGTGGGTCAAAGATGCAAAGAGAGATGGAAAATCCTGGCCAAGAAGCTGGGTTTGTGTGATGCAGTAGATATGTTGAGATTTTTGTCAAACCAAGCAACTTGTGGCTGAGATGCAAACTGGACCTGGATACCTGTGTCTTAGGCATCATAACTCCAGGGGAACTTGTTTTGGCTGTAATGTTTGCCCTCCTTCTGCAGGGTTCCCCTTTTCTCTAGGATTCCTTAACAAACTCAGAGTCAGGCTGGGATGGCTGCAAAGTTCCTTCCAGCATTTGGTGGTGGCATTGGGAGGGGGAGCACTGGCAGGAACTGATGGGGGTGGGAGCTGGCGTGGCAGGGGCTCAGAAGGGCCTTCAGCAGTGCTCTGGGTGGTGCTGGGCTGGTCCAGCAGTGGCTGAGGGAGCTGCTGGAATGTGGATTTGGGCTTAGAGTGTAATGGGGAATTGCATTTCCTGACTTCTGGATGAGAAAACTGTTTTTATCTCATCCCTTGGTCACATGAGTAACAAGGAGCATGACCTCTCCCGAGCACACGTACATTTGGTGTGGCTCTGTGCATCTCAGAAGTTGCGCAGCTGGATGTTTCTAAACTTTTAGTTTTAGAAAAGAGTTCATTTTTGCCCTCTGTCTCAATAGCAAAAGGACTGAATTTTGAGCCCAGTGGGAAATGTGGCAAATGTTTTAATTGCAGGAAGCAGTGTTTTGATCTGAATTACATAGATATATGTGTTTAACAAGCCTGACCTTTGGCTGAGTTTTGTTTCTGGGCTTTTTTTCTGAAGAAGAGTTAGATATTTAAAACCTATTACCTCCTTTTAAAAAATAAATTAAGCTCTTACAGAGAATTTTGGGATGAAGCTTTGGCATCTGTTCATTGAATTAAATGAATATTAAAAAATTCCTAGCTAAACCACAAATAGTTATATGTGAAATACTAGAAAGAAAAGCAGCTGAAATGTTTCCAAACACATTTTTAAAATCTAAGTTTGTTTTTATTTTGCAGCTTCCTTCAAAAATCTTCAGTACAGGTTATGTTCAGTGTTCAAAACCAGTTCTTCAGACTTTATAAATTTGCTGCTTGGCTTTTAACGATTTAGTGAATATAAAAATAGAATTAAACATCCTTAATTTACTTAGCTTAGATGTGGCAACCACTGATACTGGTGAGACTGAAGTTTCTGATTGGAGTCAGCTGCCCTCTGTGGTGCATCAGGGCCTGTTTAGTCACACACTGTTTGTCAGCAGCGGAACCTCAGGGCTTCGCTGACACGAACAGATACTCTGCAGACAAAAATCTTGGAAGGGGCTGGCAAACCATCACCCTTTCGCTTTCCACTTCCTCTCCTTTCTCACTTTATGCTGGGAGGCTCTGCCAATATTTCTCAGCTCTCTCCTACTCTCTGGGGTTGCAGTCAGCCTAAGATCTGGCAGGTTTATTGCTGAGGTTTCTTTTTTTCTGAGCTAATTGCAAACAGCCTCATTAATATCTTGTTTGGTGATTATGTCGAATTGCTGGGTTTTTTGAATTCTGAAAGGTACTGGTTCAGAGTCCTTTTTTAGGAGCTGATCTCCCAGCATTAAGGTGACTTTGAGCAAAGATTCAGGTTATGTTTTGTTCCTGAGAATCTGGAAATAGTTCTGACTTCTAAAGTATGGGAAAAAATTATTTTAGTGGTATTTGTTTATTCTAATTCTGCAGTCAGCACACACCTTGTTTTGTTTACTAACTATCTTCTGAGGACTGCAGATGTTGTTTGTTTTGATTGTGAGACATGTAAGTGTTGGTCCCTGGGAGGCTGCTCTGTGAATTTGCAAACTGATAAAACCTGCTAAATGTGTTAGCTGGAGAGATCATCTTGTCTGCTAAATTGTTAGCTGTATTTAGCTGATGAATCAATGCAAATCAACAATATGAAGACTTAAAAGCCTTTTATATACATAGATATAAAAATGATGGTTGATAGACTTTTGTGCATAAGACCATCAAGAAATGCTGCAAGATCTAACAATGACTTGGAGAAAAACAGCTGTTTATAATAAAAGGATATAATCAGGAAAACCTTTGTTTCACTTTTCCCATCTGGTCACTTCTGTTACTACAAGGGGAAGGAACAAAGGGCTTTGTTTATTTTAGGGCATTTGAAAGAAGCAGCAAGTCTCAACCTTCTTGCCCTGCGTGGGAGTTATTAGCTGCAGAGCTAGCACCTTCTCTAACCCTGATACAGAAATGGTCTGCAAATAGCTGAACTGGCCAAGGCACAGGTAGCTCCCTGTTGAGAACTGAATAGCTTAGTTTTCACTAATCTTAATAGAAGTTGGGATAGTTGTTATTACCTTGGGATTGGATACCACATACCTAACTCAAAATTAACAAGTAACCAGAATGGAAGCTCGAGGGATATTTATCTAGACATTAACTTTTTCTCCTGAGGGGAAATGCTTCTTTTCTATTCTTAGCATTGAAAACTGGATAACTAGAGGGAATGCATTTGTGACTATAACAGCAAGAGTGAAATGATTGAAAATGGTACATGAGTGGCAAAGCAAATCAGAGCTCTTTGAAGAGGGTCATGGCAATGTTGGTAAAGGGATCATGAGTTAGCATTCGGAATAGATTGAAACAAGCTTTGTATTTTCAGTTTTGGTTTTATCTCCTCCACACAGTGTTGTGACAGCTCATTTAAACGCATCAGTTTGGATTTCTGGTCTTTCTGTTTACTGGGGATTTTTTGTCTCTTTATACACATGGAGTTTATTTCATAAGAAGAAATCACAAGGGTAATGGGTGCTGTGTGATCATATGGGTCACTGAATTTCCCTGGACAGGTCTGGACATTGTCTTTTATCTTAGTAAGCACCTCTGCACAGCTTTGCAAAGGTTATCTTGCAAAGTGTTACAGAAGACACAAATGGCACGTTTGTGCATCTAGATGTAGTGGCCTGCTTCTACATACAAAGTCTGCAAAAGACATCACTGTCTATTGATGATGTAGCAAGGGAGAGTATATTCGTTATTTAATTTGCCTGTTTGATTTTATAGAGCCATTCCATCTTCCTGCTATCTGAAGCACAAAAGAAAACTGCTAAAATAAGAAAAAACAAGATCATTTATTCTGATGCTTGTCTCTAGAGAATCCCTCTTCAGTTGTTCTAACAAGTGGCCAAAATGGGTCTTGTTGAATGGAATTAAGCTGGAGAGGGAGTGGGACAAAATGGCATAACTGAATCATGGAGAGAATGTGCTTTTGTTCAGACCTAGATAGAGGGGTGCTGAACAGCATTCAAAACCTGGCTTCAAATGTCTCAGTGTTCATTTGAATTTGCTGTCTGGTTTAAATTGTAAACTCTGCTACGTAAAGACAAAGTTTTAAAGCAGCATATCTGGTTTTAACCCAGTAACCAAAGACCGCAAAGTAATTTAACTTTTATTAGTCTTGGAAAAATTTCGAATACTCGCTGGCTTGTGGTTTGGATGTGAAACATACAAAAATAGTGTTATTTTTTCTGATGTCGAATCTGTTTTTTTCATATTAGTAGACATCCGATTTTGTTCCATTATATAATGATTCTTCAGGCAGGCAGTAAGATACAATTAGCTCTTGAGACACAGTTTGTTTAACTTGATAATTTTGTACTAATGCAAATGCCTTTGCATTATGTGGTGTCAGCTCTTCAAGATAAAAATGAAATCACTTGAATAAGTGATGTGAGGCCTCTTCTTATGCTGCTAGAGTTTGTATGAATTTCTAACTCTATGATTTCTAACTCTTGGAGACAGCAGCTGTACTTTTTTGTAAGAGTTAACTTGCGTCAAACAGACTTAGTGTGTAGCTCCTAATGCATAAAGTACTTTCTGTCTGCAATTAAATTTTTATCCTCATGGGTGTTCTCTTATTTTTGCCCGAGTCAAAACTTTAAGAAACCAGAGAAATTCATCAGACTTCATCTGAAAGTGAAATGCACAAAAGTTACGGGATGCAGTACTATGCAATTAACGCATCGAGCACTGTTTGCCCTTCTCTTCCTTCTGCTCCCTTCCCTCTCTTCCACCAAGTGTTGAGGCAGCAGGAAAATTAGCTTTCTTTCTTTTTACATAAAAATACCCTGTTTTATTGCTGAGTGGTAAAAATCAGTGGTGTTTTGAAAGGTAGAGAACGGTAGTAGGTAGAAGGTAGTATAAACAAGTATCATTTCAAGCTAATTGGGAGAAATTTTCTAACAGTTTTTAAAAATGTGGAGTCAGAGTGCAGAGTATGCAAAACACTACAAAAGTACTGGACTTAAAATTATTCAGGCAACTTTGCTGGGTATGGTAAAAACAGATGGTTGGAGACTGTGCTGATATTACTGTTTTGGCTAAAATCAGTCAGCTCATACTCAGATACCTGGTGCCTCTCATCATGTACAAAACCAGCAATGGTGGGCTTGATACCAGAAGACAGATTAACTGGCATAGTTAAATCATGTGGTGGTCACAAAAGTCTCAGCAAATCAGTCTTGGCAAAAGAACACTGAGTTTCCAGCAGCCTCTCCCAACTCCATAGAAACCTTTTCATATTCTGCTGAGCCCCTAGTCAGGGAATGAAAAATAAGCAAACATTTAGAAACTGGATTGACTGCTAAGGTGAAACTGTCCAAATATCTAGGAGGTGTCAATGATGCTTTCATAGCAAATAAACCTGTGTCAGTTTCTTTTTTGTGTTTTTCCTTTTCTTTTCCCCAGTCTCATGGGAAGTCTTAAACACTTGCCCTTAATTCCAGATGACAGGTTGTTATCAAACAGCTGTTCCTGGTAGCTTGCTGTAGGTGACTGCTTCTTCCAGCCTAAGCTGGGCAATATTTAGCAAGCGAAGTTTAGAATTTGCACCTAATAAAGTCAGTTGATTGCAAGAGACACTTTTAATTTTAGCCAGAGAAAGAAGCTTTGGGTTCTTCCTGAGCTTTCCCTTTTTAAAACATCACAGGGGTTATCTCAGGTTTTAATGTGGCTTTGGTGCACTTGCAGGCAGACAGGATTGAGACACTGTTTGAGCATGTGAACTCAACAACAAAGCTCCTGCTGTCATGCAGCTATGTTGTCACATTAAAAAACAACAGGAGAGAAATACAATTCCTATAAGTGAATGCCTTCTCAAAAGACTGTTGTGATTGATACACAGAATATCTGGATTATTTAAATAAATTGTAGGGTTTGTTTGATTTTCCCCCCCCTCTTTGTGTATAATTTTGCTTGTAACAGATATTCTTGTTCTGACAGTTCTGGTTCATTTTCCAATTTGTATGGCAGCAGTATTCAACCATGGTTGCACATACAATATTACTGATGAATGCTACATAACACGGTCAGTACTATATTATTTTAAAAAGGAGAAAGTTGATGATATTTATTTGCCTTTAATTTAATCTATTTGAATAATATGTGAAATTTGAAAACAATCTATTTAGGAAAGTAACTTAAAGAAAATATTTCCCTTTTAATATATTCATATTATTAATTAATGATGAGTTTCAAGATCTATGGATTTTTTAAATTTCAAATTAGAAGGAGGTTGCTGAGTGTACATGAGTGTAAGGACGTACATGGAAAACCAATGTGCTGATAAAGAACTTCCTCTCATTTTGACATCTGAAAACTGTAAACTAATTCTTAAAAGTGCTTTGCAATCCAACTCTGATGATATTTAACTATTCTTTTCAATGTTGATTCCTGCCAGTGTTTCATGTTCAATGTGGCATTTGAGTTGCCCTCTTGACATGAGTGGTATACTCTGGATTGGTAAGAAAGAGTGAAAATGTCCTTGGGACAGGTGTAATTCTGTCAGGGAAGTGGCCGACTGAAAAGATTTCTTGGAATTGTAGAAATGTAGCAAATGTTTTGAAACTTGCAGTTCTGATTGTTTAGATTGGAAATGTTAAGCATATTTTTAATAGTCTCCTTTTCTAGAATAAAGCATTATGGAGAAATAATTGCATTCCTTCCAATCCATTTTAGACCTTACATGATATCCACTATGAGTAAAAATAAAAGTTACAGTAGTTAAAATAATTGTTGGGGTTTTTTTTCCTCTTCAGGAATTTATTTTCTACAAGGCTAAACCATTACATTTTATAGAAGGCAAATTTCTTTTATTGCTCTGAGTATATTTGAACAAGATGCTTAACATAATTGTTCCTTGTATTTGTTTCACCCAACAATAAACTGGGCAGAGAATGAGCACCATTGCAGCTCATTGGTCTGATAATGAGAGGTGCTTGTTCTGTGTCTTGCTTCCTGGTCAGGTCTATCATGTCTTCAGAGCTGGTGCTTCTGGAACTGCCAGTGCTGGTGTGTTGAATAATAGATGAGCCTGAACGGATGGAGGCAGCAGGTGCTCCAGTGATGGAAAAGAGCAGTGTTTATTATTGTTGTATGCATCATCAATCCTCCTCCCTTTCTCCCTCTGCTTTCTATGTCCTCCAAACAAAAGCTCCCTGTATCTGCAGCAGCAGGGGAGAAAAGAGTGACAACTTAACCTGTGTAACATTGCTGGGTTTTGTTTCAGGGGCAACCTTGTAAATAGGTCTTGATTTGATGCTCAGGATCTGTGAATGTCATGTTTGTCATTGCAGGGGACAACAGTATTGATTTATGAATTTCATTTAGCAGAAAACTCTTACTGGTTACTGATACTTGTTAACTGCCCTATTCCAACTAAATCAGATGAATGAAAAATGGCTTTCAATCTAGTACTCATAATGCGCTGCAAGATCCCTAGCTCCTGTGAGAGCAATCTGTTGAAAGATAGTTCTAAACATTCTTTAATTGGGGAAAACTGTAATTTTTAGGAGAAGGAGGAGGACAGAGAAATAAATAGAGGTTCTTAGTTCTGCTTAAGATGCTGATGGCTCTTGGAAGTGTCTTTTCAAGAGTAAGCTGTGGTTTAAAATCTTACAGAAGCACTTCCTTGTCTATTTATAGGCAGTCAAATCTACCAACATCTCATGTCCATGTGCTCTAAGACATCAGCTGATTCTAGATTGTCTGCAGTGTTTCCCTTGTCTAGAGCATTAATGGCAGCCACTATTCCCTTTTGCTTTGCCTGTCCTTCAGGATCTGGGTCAAAGGAGCCATGGAGAAGAGTTGGGGAGAACAGAAAACCAGTTTTTTCCAGTAGAGGCTGCAGTGGGATTTCTATCTGCGTGTAATATCATAATTTAGAGAGAAATAGTTGTTCTGTTCCACCATACCTTCCTATTTAGTTTCTAGTGGTTTTATTCACTTATGGCAGTGTTCTTTTTGTGGCTATGTTGTGTTTTAATACCAGCTGGCAACCCCACAGCTGTTCACTCACTCCTTCCCTCCAGGAAGATCAAGGGAAAAGAATTGGAAAGGTAAAAGTGAGAAAATTAATGGGCTCAGATAAGAATAGTTTAATAATAGAAATAAATAATCCTACATTGTAATCAATAGGATAATAACAAAGAGTGATAAATAAAACCCAACAAAGGCAAGTTTTGCAATAAAAACCTATTTCTCACCAACAACCTGCCAATGCCCAGCCAGTCCCCCAGCAGCAGCTTCCCCACCAACCTTCCCTCTGCTTCTGTTGCTGTGTGTGATCCATATGGTATGAGATATCCCTTGGGTCTGTTGGGATCAGCTGTCCTGACTGTGTGCCCTCCTAAATTCTTGTGAGTCTAGTTTTATCCATGCTTGGTAGCCAAATGTTGTTTAAGAACTGGCTTAGCTGGAAAAGCATTCAGAGTGGAAATGCTTTTCCTTAACTCTGTCTCTACAGAGGCAGGGACAAAGTAGATCTACTTCCAAAGAGTTATTAATAAAGGTCTCAAAAGTATATGACTGAATTAAGGTTAACCTCCTTTCTTCAGGAAAGTGGATCATTTGTTTTCAGTCTGTCATTTTTGAAATGCACTGTTTTTCCTGTTTAGAACTACCTGCTGGTAGTTCTGTGGTTTGTTTGCAAGTGACTGCAAAACCACGGCACACAGCCCTGTTCCTGCTGGAGAATGTGCCAAGGGAGGACCCAGAGTACAAAAGAAACATCCAAGAAGCTCAGATAGTGTTCTCAAAAGCATTGTGGTTTACCTTTTTCCCTTTTATTTGAAAGGAGCAAAGTTTTGCAGAGCTGTATTGATAGCAGATAGAATTACGCCTTTCAGCAGTGTTTGTATGACACGTCTCTATTCCCCATGGACAGTTTCCTGCTTTGCTTGCTCTGGGCTTCCAGGCTTACTGTCTGGAAAATCAAGTCTTAAATGCCTTGCTGAGCTATACTTTTATATATATAGAGATATATATATTTAAATTGCACAGACTGTAAATGAGACACTTTACATGTGGACTTGTCTTGAAACAACTGGATGGTATTAAATTTAAAAGCTTCAAGGTAGACTGGTGCCTACTGATGCTCATCATTGGCATTTCAGAGGCTTCACTGAGACCTAAGACATTGAGTATCATCTTTGAATGAATGGTTAAATTTATTAATGTTTTGCTCAATTGAACACTTAATTTCTTCAGAAAGGGAAGCTGGTGTCTCCTACCAGACATTTTTCATTGCAAAATCTCAGTAACAGTGCTGAACTTTGGTAGTCTCTCTGACAGTGGTTAATGACAGGCTGAAGTGCTTCTAGTGCTGGGCCCCTCTAACTTGGAGCATCTCCTATGTTTGTATTCCTGTCTCTGTGCAGCTTTAAATGTGTGCAGTTTTAAAGTTGTCTGCCAAGATGCACATTCCTGGCAGAAAGCAACACACTGGTGTCAAAAACTGCTTGTCCAAGAAGTAGTGCAGTGGTCTTGTAAAATATAAATGCAGCGATTAATGTAAAATAGGTTAAAGCAGTGTAAAGTGGGGATTAGCAAATCTAGATAGTGCAGTGATCCTATCATCTCCCACAGAGCTGTTGATCTCTTCATTGCTCTGAGGGTGAGACAAGATGTTGAGTTCAACGAGGAGTCTGCTGCCTGTGTCATGTTTTGGTCTGCCTCTGCAGCTGGAACTGACAGAGCTTTAAACACTTCTGATTCAGGACTGCCTAACCTTTCTAAAGCTGGAGGAGAGAAAAGAGAGGGTTTATTAACAGATGCTTCAGTTTCAACATGTAGATGATAGAGCACAGCATAAATCTTGGAGGAGCAGTTTTTCAAGAGCATGAGAAACCTTTTCTAGACCTAGAAAAAAGAGTCAAAGGATAAAAAAATGTCTGTTTTAATCCTTTGCTCTTTTAGACATGGCCAGAAACTCAATTTCCTGTTCTGCTGGAAAGTTGCTAATGTAATCAACCTGAGACAAAGGAAAAAATTTCTCCCATCCTTTGCTAAAAAACATCTTTGACTTGGTGATAAATTGTGAGGCAAATAGGTCATTGGTGGGAGAGCTACTCTGTGTTCAGGAGCCAGAGTTTGAGTAATCTCCCTCCATCAGTACTGATTCCAGCTTCAAGAAGAATTAATTAGGGAAAAAAATAAGAGCTGAATCAACAGTTGCTGCTTTTGAGAGTAGTTCCCTGTATACACTTTCTTTCTGTATGTAACTGAAGAGGTACAATAAAAGGCAGTGTGAATGCTTGTCTGTCCAGGGAAAGCCCCAAGGAATCATACAAAAAGAAAATTCATGATAACTTTAATTAGCCTTTCATTTGTCAGTGAGCAGACTGCTTATTTAGCCTGGTTGGGTAAGAAGTAAGACCTTGGGAAAGGGTGTTCATGATAGTAATTACAAGGCATCTGCTCCTCTTCCCTTCAAAGGTGCAGGAGCTGTCATTGTGTACTGGGGCACCCCAAAGCAGGGTAGGTTATGCAGTAGTGAAAGGGACAGCTCAACAGGGAGCTTTCTCCAGGCAGTGTAGACAGTAAGGCCAGACTATCCAGACAGACAGGACTAGATTAAATGAGGACCTTGGACTGAGGAGGTGCATGCTTGTCTTCTGGTCTCTTGTACCTGTTGACTTCACATCATATGTGCTCCTCTGGCCGCTGCCCCTCTGACCATCTGCATGGAGTCTTGTTTCTACAGAAAAGAGCAAACAGCTAAAGAATTGTTGTATTGTTATGGTCAGATGTACCTTCCACCAAATACAAGTTATTTTCTTGAAATAGTGCTTCATCTTCCTTCTCCCCACTCAAGAAGTAGGATGAACACTTTGTTGGTAAATCTGTGGCAAAAACCTACAATTCTCCCCTTCCTGAATTCTCATTAAAACTAAGAAAGGGATTATGGATTCCTATAAGGAATTACTTTTTTTTTTTAATTTTTTTTAGCAATAAAAAGAACCCTAAATTGAACAATTGATGAAAAACACCCTAGGATGGTCTGTCATAGCTGTCATCTAGTACCTAATTTCAATAACGCTGGAGATAAGAGTCTGGTTGCCCATAAAACAACAATGCAATGCCAATCTACTGACTGTCAGATACAAATTAGATGTAACAGATGACCTGATGCTAGGTGAAGCTTTTAGGGCATGTGCTGCAGCCAAGAGAAATCTGACAGAAGTAATTTTAAAGTTCCCTTCCTGCTCTTTGCTCTCTTTCTTCACAAAATGTTCAACCTTGACTGAAATGTTTTCTGCCCCACCCCACCCCAAAGGGAAGGCTGCGATATCTGGCAATGCACCTGGAAATGTATACAAACAGCATTAGGGAGGAGAGATGAAAAGGAAGCTGATTTTACTCTATCATTAAATTTTAACACTCCCTAGCAGCTTGCCAGCCAAACGGGATTATACTACCAGATGTCCTGGCAGAAATGCGCACGGCTCTGGAAGATCATAAATCCGAGCAACGTATGGCAACCCTGCATGTTTAATACCACTGTTAGCTATGCAGAATTTCAGTGTGGAAAGCTCTGGTGGTGAGCAGGATTTAGCAAAGACAAAATCTTCCCAGACTTAGCTTTAAAGCCTTAGGTAGGGTAATAGCTGCTGCTGCTGGGGATATGTACTACTCTTTCAGTATTTCTTTTGTTGTGTCTTCTAAACAAAGTACTAACCAAGCCAGTTTAGTCTACACTTTTAAGTATAGGTGTCCATTCATAGAATCATGTCCTCATTAATCTGTGCAAAGGATCAGAAAAAAACCCCAGCTGTTGTGGTTTTTTCAGTTGCTGCTCCCTGCATGGAAAACAAAAGGCAGCGACTAGCATCCTTAAGTAAATAAATTACTCCTTTAGTGAGGACTTAGAATTGGGCCCACCAAAGGGGAGTGTGTTTGTAACAGTGGATATGGTTTTTCCATGCTATATGTTGACACTAAACTGTCAGCTGACTGGATCAGCAGTGTAGGAGAAGGGAATTTTAAGCAAATGGGGGAGAATATGCTATTTTATTCTATTGCTGCTAGAAAAAGTGAAGTTTATATGAAGTATTAAAAGAATGAGTCAGCTTTTTGTCTCATCAAAAAATAATATGAGGATGATTAGTCAGAGGAAAAGAGCAAAAGGGACTTCAGTACAGGTAGTCAACTTTGCAAATTGTTGTTAAACTTAAGTGACCAGGAAGTGGAAGACCTAAAAATAATGTTAAATGCTTTCTTTGCAGATTAATCTTGCTACTCAAGTGTGAAATCTCCCCTCATTCTCCCATATATTCTTTAAATTTTCAAGTTCTGTGTCACAGAATTTCAGGTGGTTTATTGCTGGCCACATTAGTCATTCTGAGCTCATGCTGGTTTTGTTCCTGAGAGTAGAATTTCGCACTACAGATATTTGTTTGCTCTTTTACTGATTTCAGTAGTAAATTACCTCAATACTATAAAGCCTTTCGGAAGGCTTTGAGCAGAATGCTTGTCATCATTCAGCTTTACTGGAAGACAGGTATGTTAGACCAGTGGTTCTTGCCCCTGGAAAACTCCATTCATGCAATATTCAAGTTTCTCTGAACTAAATCACCTGCCTTCCTAGTATTTGTAATAAAGCCGTTTGGGACTGGTTTGCATTGCTATGATTTTAGCAATTTAAATGCCTCTGTGACATAAGAGAGAGGGAGCTCATGCCTAGATGATGTGTTGTGTCCACTTTTGCAGACAGAGACATTGCATGATCCATAGGTGGCTGAACCAGGAGCCAGAGAAGGGTCTCCAGGATCCATCACACTGTCATAGCAATGCAGTGCAATTCTGGGCTGCAAAGGTGAAGCTGGCTTTCACTGGACAGGGTTGTTTAGTTCAGAAATCCCTTGCCTATGCTATGTGAAAATGGAATTAAACTTGCATATTCATCTTAATAGCTCACATTGTAACTCAGAAACAGGGAAGTAGGAATTCAATACTCTAGAGGAGCCAAATCCTCATGCCCTAAAAGCTGTCTTGCTTCTTTTGGTGGTTTGTGTTCCCTGTTGCTTGTACAATCCAGTGCTTTCTATATACATACCTGATTATTACAGTTTAAGCCTTATTTTTATATCTTCCTAGTTAAGTAGCAGGACTTGATTTTTTCATTTAAGAAAACCAATTATTAGGGGAAAATAATGGTAGCACAAAATGGAAAGGCAGCATACTCACAAAGAAATTAACAGCTTATGAAACACTTTGAAAATCTTCCTTTCTTTACTGTCATGCTTCATAAGCTCTCAAAAACACATAATAAGAAACAAAGACCTCTTTTTGCTGTGCCACTAATTTTTTTCACTGCATACCATGGCATTTTCAGATGCGCACATAGAAAATGAAACTAAGTGTTTTCGGTGTGTTATCCCTGATGACCAAGTGTTTATTCAACTACTTATATCTTGTTGGCCTAGATAAACTTCACCTGAGGCCAGCATCTGTTCACTAATTTGTCACCTTTTCTTTTTCATGCCCCTAAGCTGTTTTGACACGAGGCTTTGCAAGCTCCATCTCAGGAAGCACCAGCAGCAATATAAAATGCAAGGAAAACAATGTAAACTGAAGCTTTGGGGAAATAAAGTTGTACAATATGGCAATGGTTAGTGGCTGGATGACAGCCATCCTTGATGATATAAATTTTGTAGCATGTGTAACTGCAAAGAACAAAAGAGTTCAGCAACAATGCAATATATACCAAGTGTTACTGTATGCAAATATGTATTGAAGTTGTTGCCATGAAAAATTTTCATTACTCATTTTAGGTTCATACTCTGTTGTTAAGTGACAGGGAAACTGAGAAATGCACCCAGCACTCAAATAATTGCCTTGGTTGCGACACTTACAGCTTTTTACAGAGAGGAAAATATCATCCAGATGATGAATAAAAACAACGCCTCCTCACATAAATGAAGCACACAGTAATAAATGATACTGTTTTGCTTCTGTTCTCTATTTTTAATTTCCAGTATGACAGGGAAATACAGCTTTTTTTCCACTCAGCTTTATAGAACTTATTAAAGAAGTGGGAGGCTATTCTAATCATCAGCAAGATATAGTTTGTGTTTTGTCTTTAAGGTACTTTGTTCTAACTTTGGCACCCCAGCACCAGAATAATTACAGTATGCTGCCATTGCAGAGTGGATAGAGAACGCTTCCATCTGTCCTGTGTCCTCCTGCACTGCTTTAGTGTGCTGGTCTGTACCAGTGAGGTGGGAAGAGTGTAAGGTGGAAGATGGAGTTGTGTCTCCAAAGCATGCAAGATGTGGCAGTCTGGAAGCCTGGCCTTGCAAAGAAAGGCCAGGTCTCAAAAGTTCTCTCAGTTAACATCTTGAGTTTTTCATGTTACTTTTCTTTTTTTTTCCTTTCCTGAAGACAGCAGTCCGGAAGGGAGTACCTTGCATCTGGTCATGACTGGTATTGTGCAGGTTCAGTTCTGAACACTAATTCTCTGTACTATGAAAGTTGATGGGCTAAATATCTGTTCTCCCATTTTGCAGTTTTCTGTACCTGGTTGCAAATGAACAATTTCCTTTTTTCCAAAGAAGCTCAGTAGAGGCACTGCAAATGCTGTCCTTTAGTCCTTGTTGGTCCTTGTTTGTCAGTGTTTTCAAAGTTTCATCCAGCAAACTGGAGGCTTTTATTTCCTGAGATGGGAGATAAGCTAGTAAGAACACACCACTGCTTATATCAATAACATGAGCACAGTCCTGTGATGTGTGCAGATTTTTTGTGATATCATGGCTAATGCACACACTTTCATTATTTCTGAAGTTTGGGTAAAGTATGCACTTTGCTATGGGGGATTCTTTGTGTGCAAATATGAGAGTGCCAGTCCTTTTGCTTGAAGTCCCTTTGTCTCCCCCTGCCCTGGGAGTTCTGAGCAGAGGTTATCTCAGTAATGTGCACCAGGTTAGCCTGTGGGCCTGCAGTAATTTTTCATGAGGGTATGGCCCAAAGTGGCCTCTGCAGAGAGGGAGGTGTATGTGTGTGCGTACACCAAGCAACTGAGCTCTGGTTTCCTCTGGAAAAGGTGGATGCAGATTCTTGCTTCTCTCAGTCCCATTTTGGGTTTATCTTTGTCATTTATGATGTCGTCTTCGTGCTTATTTTTAGTTTCTAGCCTTTCTCTGTTGAACTGTTTTTACATTTTAATTGACTAAATCAGGAGACTTGTAGGTGAATAATGTTTTCCCTCTGCAGCTGCATCATCTAGAACAGGCATAAACCTTGCCATGCCTCATTTACTTCCAGTTCCTTTTCAAACAGACGTGCACTGTTCCTGGACCATCCTGTCTTTCCTCACCTCCTGTCAGTGTGTGTTGTACCTCTCACTGGATGAATTCGTGTGCCAGCTGTGCATCTGTATTTCATGATTTTATTTGTGCAGACAGAAGTAGTGTATGAAACCTTCCTACATGATCAGTAGTAACAGCGATACTCATGTGACAGCTTTTGGCAGGTAGAGTCCTACCTGAATTGTGGTAACAGTTTCAGTACTGCTCCCTGACAAATGAGGGTCTTCAACAAATGCAGGAGACTGATCTCCATATCTGGGACATTTGGTCTTGAGGAGTGAAAGAAGATTACTATAATTTTTCTTTCATTTTTTCTGCAATGAAAAAACCACTTGGAGTGAGGCTGCTATGAAGTAGCTCTTCCTGCTCCTTTCTGTACTATATCTTGTGGATGAAACAAAAGTCAGTTTTATTATGCTCCACCTATAATTCGTCCCAAATGCTGATGATTTTATTGTCATGATTTCCTCGTGTCCCAGCAGATCAAGATTAGAGATGATTTACTATGATTAGATAAAGTTTAAATGGTTAAAGGTCATTTACTGCAAATTACATGTGGTTTCTTCAGAGATATGAGCGCAGCACAGTGCCTTGTTCTATTTATGCTTTTGTGTAAGATATGATTGTCCACTGATGCCATTATGATACATTTTCCAGAGTATGGGAGAACTTCCTTCACATTGAACAAAACAATATGTTTGTAATTTGGTGAAGGATTACATTTTAGGCTTTGCATATGCATTTCAATTTAAAAAGTGTTGCTCTCTGTCCAAGACTGCCCAGCTGTAACCAGCATTTCTGAAACTGATGCATTCGCTAATCCTGTGGGACAGTTGCAACTTGTCAGTTTTTATAAATTGCTGTCTTTATGACAGGAAGGGGAAGGGTTTTATATCTGAATATAACAGCAAGGAGAAAACAGGGACATAATGACAGATGTGTCCCCAAGTCACTGTTCTCTATGGTGGAAGCAACACCCAGAGCAAGGCTCTTGCTGAAAGATTGGATGAGAGCCATGAGAACTCTATAAGCATCCGGTAAATGTTTTGCCTGGGTAAAGAGAAGACCTCCTGCAGGACAATTAAAACTGTTTTTTTATTTGTATTGTTTCTGTTCAGTGCTTTCTAAACATAGTAACTATTTTTATATCTTTTGTGATTATAATAAAAAGTATTCTTTACTTTTAACTGAGCACATTATCTCTTGAGAATGATATGAGGATGAATGGCAAGACATTGTCAACACAGTAGTGGGTCATAGTTGGGGGTTCAGTCATGCTTGTAGCATCCAGCACCCCCAGGTGAGACTGGGATTCCTGGAAGGTTTCTAGATGGTCGATCCCTAAGCAGTACAGAATGGCTTAAGAGCTTGTGAGGCAAAGTGTACCTCCTGGTCCGAGTGTACCTGGGAGGACCCTAAGCTACCACTGAGTTTGTATTCTCTTAACATTCATGGTTGAATTGCTGATGTGAAGTATCTTTTAAAACGATCAGGAGTATTGAGGCATGTGTCAGAAGGGCTGTAACTTATGCCATTGCTTTTAATTGTCTTTGCTTATTCTATAAAGATGATAAGTTAAGGGCTAAAGCTCAAGGCTGGTACAAAATGTTTAATGTGGTGCAAAAAAAAAGCAATAAAAATACATAGTTTGTCTAAATGCAATAGTTTTAAAATTCAAAGCACTATAAAATAAAACTTTTAAAATATTCTGAAGATTACATTGTAGTTTTTGTTTTGTCATTTTTGGTTTTTACTGCTAGAAAACTGTCTGCAATTGCAGACTGCAATTGCAATGGCCGGATCAAATACTTTGTCCTATATGTTAAATAGCTTGATGAAATGAGAAAGAGAAATGGACATTGCTTAGTCCTTTGCAAGGTCTGTAAAGCTCAAATGTTCCTTACACAGCAGATGCTCTGACTGAGTATTATGAATTGCACTTGCAAAGCTCACTCTCTAATAGATGTCACTCTTTTGTTTCCCTCTACTCTTTTGCAGCAAGTGACGGGCAGAAGTTTTGGTGAGAAAGATTTTCGTTCTGGATTAGAAAACGGCATTCTTCTGTGTGAGTAAGTAATGCTTACAGTTTTGAGCCTTGAATATAATCTTGACTAAAGTAGAAAACAACCTTAGCTAGTATGTTCCATTGTTGATTTCCTTTTGAGAGTTTCGACATTGCACACAGTGGTATTTCACTGCAGTGTAATTTCAGTGCCAAAGCTATTGTTATGGTGAGGGTTGAAATGTGGCTTAAAGAAAACAGGTTTTATGAAGTGCTTCCCTCACTCCACCCCTGGTCCTTAGCTGAGTTATGTAAAACAAAACAAAAAATTATGTTTGTTTTTTGGTTTCCTTTTATTTAATGTTGTTAACCACAGATTGGCAAACAGTGTTCCACACCTGCCTGTGGATGTTTCTGCCACAATGAGGCGTTTTGGACCAACTCCAAGTCTGAACGCTGTCAGGAGTTAGCCATCTGAATACCATCAATACACAGCTGCTTTAATAGTTTCTGGAAAGGTTAGGTGTCCTCTAAATTTTGCCTAAAGGTGTGTTTCAATGACGTGTTTTGTAATTTTTGGATGAGAGACACAAGTTAGTTTTTGCACATTTCTCTCTGTAGTTCTAATGGCAAGTTTTTAGGAAGAGTCTTCCAAAACCTTGTTAAGATTTACATGCCAAAGCTGGTGACTTCTAAGAGCAACTTGGAAATATGCCCTAATGCCCTTAGCCCTGTGAAAATCAGGTTGTCAGGCATTTGGGAGAATCTGCTGATCTGAATCACCTGTATGGACCAATTTCTTTCCCTGGATATGTAGGATTGTCACTGAAGTTGATAAAAGCTGTCTTTACACACCAGAATGATGAAGCTTGTGCAGAACTGTGAATCTATATTTATAAAGGAGATCTCCTAAGATGTGTAGCTGGACAATTGCAGCTATTGATAAAGTTTTATATTTTAGGTACTTGAACTTGGAAGCTGTTTTCAGCAGTAGAGTTGAGCTAATATCCTGTAACTCGGCTCTAGGTAGCTTACCATAGATCTGAAACCTACTTATGTAAATACTGTTATATGTCTCACTGGTGTCATTAATCAGACAGCTTGAACTTTAGCTTTTAAAGGTGAAAAAATACAGAGGAAATGATGTGATCTATTTTGATTGCAGTTGCGTGTCTTTGCTGAGGAGTGGCTTTGGGAGGAGGGAAGTAGTTGTTATTGTTGATCAAAAGTTGTGTAACTCAGAAGGAGCATACCCTCTTTGTATTTAAGGGTTGCATCTCACACAAAATCTCTCTCCTCTGTGTGTTGAAGGGAAGTGCTGTGTGCTGAATCACTTCTCAGTGCTCTTTGAATGTTAAGGTTGAATTGTGTTGCATGAAAAGCAAGGGCTGTGTATTTCAAGATTAGATTGTAATCTTATCTGCAAGTAAGCAGAGGTAGTCTGATTTAAATACTGTAAATCTTAAAGATGGAAGGCTTAACTAACTAATGTTTTGATAATGAGACTAATAAATATGTATTTCTTAGAAGGTCGTGAGCTCCAGTAATAACCAGGTCAAGGGACAGCACTTGGTTATACTACGTAACTGTTCTGTGATATTGGGCAAATTGCTTGTCCTCCTTTACCACTAGGATCAGTGCAAATCAGCCTGAAGGAATCTGTCTCCTCAATTCTTAAAAGCCATGAAGTTTGTATTGCACTTGGTTAGCAAGCTGTAGCTAGTGTGTAAAACTCTATCAGGCTACAGAGCATTAATGAGAAAGTCACCAAACCGGTCTTGATGACAAACAAACCATATCATCAGCAGTAGAAGTGTACTCTTCCAAGTCCACTGTAAAATAGAGAACTCAACAGAAATTTTTGGGTTTAACGCTGAGAACTTCCAGAGTATCTTCAAAAAGTACTTTGGCAAGTGAAACACTGATAGTCAATTTTTTATATGTTGCTCAGTGAAGAACACTGTAAAGCTGCCACAAGCAATGGTGTCTTTCTAGACAGGCTTTTTGTGACTTATTGGAAAATTACCAGGGTACCTAATGAAAAAGATGTAATGGTATAGAAGCTTTCTCTTAACTCCCTGTCAGTCTCGTGCTTTCATTGAGGCTGACTTCAACAAGTAGATGAAAACCTGATCTAAGTCTCTGAAAGCTTCAGAAGACAAGAAATAAATTATAGCTGTCTTGGTTTCTGAAAATGGAAGAACTCATTGTTTTTGGTCAGGTTTTATCTGATTTGTTGAAGTTTTAGAGAAAAGCAAACTTACCTCTGTTTTTACCCACAGGACAGTACTCACTGCAAGTGGCATTAACTGGCAGCTCATAGCCAGACACTTGTGTGGGTGATGTCCGTGTGAATGTAGAATAGCTGTGCTTAACTTCCACATGACTGTTTTAAGGTTTTCCACACCTGTTGTATTTTGTGAGGACTACTGAAAGTGGTCTTGGGCTCTGAGGGATCCCAGCAGCTAGAGGACTGGAAACTGCTGTCAGGAGTGGGGACACAGTCAGCATGCCTTGAATGTCCCAAACATATCTCAATCTACCTTCTGGCTTTGCAGGTGTTTTGCAGAACGGGGAACGGGGAAATTACCATGCCAGAGTCCATTCCCCAAAGAGACTGGTCTGTGCAAATGGGTGCAGGGGGAATCTCTGTCTCTGTAGCAGGATTGTTTGACCCTTATACACAGTAATGCCAGGCCCGCCTCCACTTGATCCCAATCTCGATGTCCTAGACAGCCTACAGACACAAGCAGACATCACTACACTGGTTATAAATGATTCATTCACATCTAGCAACAATCCACATATTTTAATAAATGAAAATGAATGCAACTGTGTAATGCCAAAAGCTCAAGCTCTTGGGATGAATGGGTTGCGGAGCAGTACAGATGTGGATGCCTGCCACAGGAACCTGCAAGCCTTGCACCTGCCTCTCTGGTAGTGGTTGTGCTGTGGCATTTGGGTCTGGCCTCAGTACAAACTTTATAGCTTGACGCACTCAGCTGAGGAGCTGAGGGGCATATTTAAACAATGCAGGATGCCATAAAGCAACAAGTCAACAGATGAGAGCAACACAAGCCCTTTATTCTCTCTGGCTGTTCGAAAGCCCACTTGTGCAGTTGCCCAGACAGTGGTGACTAATTGTTCACCCAGCTGTGCTGAGAAGCCAGTGACTATGACTTCTGTTTGTCTGAAATGAGTTCATGTTTTTTTAGCATAGCTCTCTGACATCAGTGCAGATGGTGATTTCAGCAGGGATATAATAGCTATATAGGCAGAGGCAGTTCTTTCTCTGTTCATGCTTTGTGAATTAAATTCTCACATAAAAAGACTGAAGAGTTTCTGCATGGGTGGGCAAATATGCCTTCCTGGGGTTGTGGTTGAAAGCTATATGATGCAGGAATACAACACCAGTAGCAGGAATATCACTGGAAATCCCCTATTGCTGCTCCAGCACATGCTCAATCTTTTTTTTTTTTCTCCCTTGTTACAAAGCTTTCATATTTAGATTTGACCCAGTTATCATAAGAAGCTAGAGGATTAATCAGAAATAAATTAGATCTGGTTGTTGCAATGCTTAGGTGTTCCTATTCTATGGATTCAGACATCTGAATGAAGGTTGACTGCCAAAAAAAGTGCATATCCTGTCTCTCTGTCTGCCCTGCTGGTTTGGGCAGTTCTGTTGTGTTTTTTGAAACGGCAGGTAAGGAAGTCAAGGTTCTTTTTATTTCTAATCATGCAACAATTGCTATTAATACGTTTAAAAATTATTACAAGAAGAAAAAATACATGTCTTGCTGCAACCTTGACCAGTTGTTTCTGCTCTAATATCCTTGCAAATATATTTTCACTTTTTTTTTGCCCTTCTCCTTGCTGCCCACCTCCCCTTGTCGAGCTCTGCTACTGCAGGATTCCTTCCTTCATGTTGGATATTCAGTAGTTAAAGAGGTCTCTGTAGGGATGTGCGACATCAAAAATTTGAGTTAATTGCTTCCTTTGCTATGATTATCCAAACAGAATATATATCCAATATATCTCTAAGAACTTCTGATATGTAATTGGAATCGTATTTTCTCTCAAGCTTTCTCTGGAATCTAATAATCCAGTCACCCTGAAAGTTTGTATTAGTAGTAATGAGATTCTAATGTCAGGAACAGGACCAGACCATAAAGAAGAATAACAACAACAATTGGGATATGGATCCTGGGCAAAAGACCTTAAACAATGAACTAAAACAGTTGGACATTAGCAGAAATTATTTGGCTTTGCAGTAGAGTCTAACAACATCATGATTGTGTGTAATACCTTGAGTTCTGTATGTAGAACATTTTAGCTGTGTGTCTGGTTTATGTATGTATTAAAATCAATTTATAGCAGTACATGCAGGCAAAATAAATCTGATTTTTCTCAAGCATGAAAGTTCTAACAAATATTTCACTGCATATCATAGACATACAAAAATGAAAAAGGACTAACTGTATGTGGTTAAATATCAATGTCACTTCTGGAATGTGCAGTTCTGGAAACCAACTTATAAGCACTTTCCCAAGGTCTTCTTGGCTTTTTAGAGAGAGTTATTTTATCTGTTAGCACATGGCACTATGTAACTTGGTAAAATGTGCAGAAACTATGATTATTCTTTGAAACTATGCTTATTCTTTGACTCTGTAACTTTTATATTTTTTGAAAGAGATACAAAGATGTTCTATTATTTTTAAGTAATCTTGGTAAAATTGCATATGTACAGTGAACTAAAAAAAAACCAGTTGTACACTTTTTCTCCTGTAGGACAATATATAGGAAAGGCACTTCTCTTCTGCTGTGCATACTTGGAATATATGCTCTTAAAAAGTACAAGAAAGTTTTTAGGTTTTACTTTTAAATAAAAGAGATGAGAAATTAGTCATGCACATAGATTATTTTAATAGTATTTTAAGCAAATATGAAGAGTGGCTATAAATCTGAGCAAACTGAACATGATTATGACCAAGAATTACTTAATGGAATTTATAATTTATTCTGTCATGAGAATTATTTTCTTCCACAAGTAAGAAATCTCCTTAGCTTGTTTTCTTCATCTTGATGGTGATGAATGAGCTGCATTTTCTCAAAGAGCAGTTTCTTTGGATGTGCATCCTGGTTCTGATGCATCTGACCAAGCTTTGAGCTGACATAAGTGCAGTTTTCAACAAGGGCTGGCTATGTGCCAGATCAGCACAAGTGCAATGCTGTGGAATAATAAAACTTTTATGCTCTGAGTCAGTGATACTGTGAGGTATGTAGAACAGCCTTTGCTGTATATATGGCGTTTCAGTCGTTCTTCTTGCAAGTTAATGTCACTTATGTTGTCTGGTAGGGGAAAACAAATAGTCTTTGTAGATTATAGGATTTTTCAGATATATCATTCTAATTGTCTGTTAGTATGATGGGCCTGGCATCAGTTCAGCACTTGGCTGTGTAGTGAACAGTGGAGAAGTGAGTGGATGCCCAGCCCTTATGCTTCATTAGTATTTTGCTTGACTTTCCTATTCTTGGAAACTAAGAAGGTCTTTGAGTTTGAGGCATATTTCAAGTTTTGAATGTGACCCATACTTTGAGGTGAGAAGGAATTGGTGTTTTCCTGTGGTTTTCAGGCTCTGTGCTGTAAAGCCAAAACATTATCGGCATCATGAATTTGGCATGTCTCCAGGTTTGGGAGATGGGCCCCAAGGCTCATTAAGCATTAAGATTTAGGTTCATGTGAGGACATTTGAAACAGTTTCATATGAGTACAGAGTCCTTAATCTGTAAGTTTTATTGCTGTTTCATAATGAAGAGCTATTTATTAATACAGTTTAGATGAGGGGCCAAAGGTAACATAAACCCTAATGCTAAGCCCGTGATGAGAAGAGGGGAATAGACAGTGAGGGGCATGCTTGAATAGAACAAATGACCTGTCCTTGTGTTTATGCTTAAAAAAAATTCATTTCAGTGGACTGAATAGTAGAACTTTTTCACTGATGCTTGGTTATTGACAGGGTAGGAGACTGTGGAACACTGATCCACTCAAAAGGAGTGTTGCTCAAATGCAAGGCAAGGTAATCCTGTGAGAAGTTTCAGCTTTTCAAGAGTTCATGCTTAAGAAAGCATATTTAGCAGTTTTAGAAAGCACATCCATGGCCATTGCTATTTAGTGTAAGAACAATGCATGAATTGTAAATTTGTAGGTGCACGAGATGCTCTTCACATCATCAGTCCTTGTGATTGCAGGTTCTGTATAAATAGCTTGGGAAATTACATTCTTCCCTGTTGCCTTTCTTGAGCTGTTTGCAAGGCCTCTATTTTCTTCATATTTTTAGTTTTTGGCAGAGCAGTCTTGTGTGTGGAATATTGTTTTCTCAATACTACATATTTGCATAGGCCTTTATTAAGTTTTACATATTAGGCTGGACTGTGAGCCCTTCATAAGACAAAGTCAGTTCTGTCCTGCTTGTTAAAAAAACACCTTGTTCATCTGATTCTAAATAAATGATGTCATGGGCATCATTAGCAATCACTCAAGAATGTTTTCCCAAAAATATTTTTGTGACCTCAGGAACATGTTTATATTTTGAAACTTCTTAGCCATGTCTTTTGCAACAAAATATTTTGATTGTTCATTATTCACTGTTTAAAGGTGATTTGTTCATCTTTAAGACTAGTAGTGGATTTTTCTGTCCTTTTAAAATATTTGGGGGCATTTTGTAGCTGCCACTAGCACATGGGTTAAAAATATGTGGATACTGAAGCTGTCTAGGCCAATAATTATCAAGTGCTGAAAGATTGCTTGTTTGAATGTAAGTCTGTAAAACTTAATTTAAAGAGAGAAATGTCTCTGTGAAGGTTTACTGTGGATAGAATTTCCTGAATTCTCAAATCTGAAATGACCTTTGACTTTCAGATCAGATCATTAGTCAGCTTTTCGTTTTAGGAATATGATCTGTTACTTGAGCAAAGAGCTCTGTTGGATACCTCTCCCTCCAGCCTGGATTGATCTGGGAACACACATCACTTCAGCCTTTCTTTTCTTCTTATTCTCTAAAAATGCTTCTCTTCCACTTCCTCCTAGAATCAAGGTCTTTTTGAGGCTGGGTTTTGGCAGCCACCCTCTGAATATTTGCTTAACTGAGGCTTTCTTGCAAGAATTTCATGGGCAGTTTATTGGTGCTTTTCATTAGATCTTTTATCAACTGTTGCCTGAAACGCCTTCTCTTCCTGGCAGAAGTTTTTCAAATTCTTCACTCATGATAAAAAACCCCAGGAAGGTCTAATAAATTAGTCACACAGTGGCTAGCACTGATGTCCAGCTGTGGAGATACCTTATCTCCTGGAATGCCAAGCCCTGGGGACAGCATGAGTAGAGCATTGATTCTTCCCCTGCCTATGAGAGCTGGTTTTTATCGGGGCAAGGAAGTGACCTAGCTTCTCCCTATGTGTGGGACTAGAGCAGCTTTCCACTTCCATCATGCCTGGTTGTTTCTATTAGGTAAGACAGGTCTGATTTAGCTTCTATGCAGTGTCTCACTGTGCTTCATTTAACAGGTAGCTGCTGGAGAGTCCAAGCCAGCTCCTGGCACCGGGGAAAGGGAGGATGAGTGTCTGGTTGCTCCAGGGGAGATTTAGATTGGATATTAGAAAAAATTTTCTCACCAAAAAGGTTGTAAGGCATTGGAACAGGCTGCCTGGGAAATGATTGGGTTACCATCTCCAGCAGTGCTGGCTTAACAGTTGCACTTGGTGATCTTTGAGGGGTCTTTTCCAACCTTAATTACTCTTTGTTGGACTGAAAAATTACAGGAGAACTTTGAGAAGAACAGAGGATTGTTCTGACTCAGGACAGGTGCATAAATGCTAGAGGTGGTGAGCAGAGATATCCACAGAGAGCTTGAAGGGTCTGAGAGTAGGTCATGTGTGTATGTAGAGACTCGGGTTTTGTGGATGGTGCCTGAAAATTCCTAGCTGTATCCTAGTTTGGGTTATTGTCTTTTGGGTGTTTGGTGGGATTGTTGGGATCACTCAAAATGAGCCAAGGATTAGGATTAGGACTGGGGCAGAGGGCACAGTCTGGAGCTGTAGATGCAGTTGGAGCTGCCAGAGGAAGATAAGTGGTGCAGGTTTTCTCTCCTGAAAACTCTTTAGACTAGGACATGGCTGGGGACAGGAGGCCCCGGTCAGCCAAGTCCTTTGGTTAGGATTGGTGGGGCAAGAAAGCATGGGACTGCAGTTGTCAGGGGCTTCTAGGGGAAGGTGTGGCTTAGTGGTTTTTGTTCACCTGCAGAGTCTGTCCCTTGGGCAATGGCTGAGGATCTTGTGCCAGGTCTCCAATGCAAAATGGTGATCGGTCTTGTTTGCCCATCATTTCAACAGAAACCCACCAGAGTTGATAAAACTTTACATGCCAAGACATGTGCTATATTGAAGTCTAAACTGGCACAGAAAATTTAGTTTGTATATACAGGCCTATGTCAGAAGAGGTGTAGTTAGTGGATTTTTGAGAAGCTGGGACGGACAGTAACTGTGAGAGTGAAGGCAACCATTGAGACCCTGCACAAACAGCACAGCTTTTCAGCTGGCTTGGTGGCAGAGCAAGCTTAAACCACTCAATGTTTTAGCATCTGGATTGTTGCTCTAGATGAGGCAATAATTCAGAAGCAGACAGTCTGCTCTGGAAGAAACCTCCCTTTGACATATTCTGCAGCAAGCAAGTCCTGGGGGGTTTGGTGCCAGACTGCTTAGAAATGTTTCCAATAGGAGACAAACTTTTAAATAATAATTTTAATTTCTTCCTCAGGGTTTTCCATCTTGCCCCATCCTATTTCCTCTCTCTTTAGCCTCCAGTTGGTGGCCTAAAATGTTGTTTGTTCCCTACTCTTTTCCTTCCTCTCAATTTATTTTTCTCCTGTATTTCACAGGGAAGTCTGTACAAGCCATTTTAAAGATTTATTTAGAATGGGTTTTGGTAATTGAGGTTTCCAATAAGAACTCTTTATTTTGCCTTCTATTATTGCCTATGACTTTTAATCTGCACCTGCAATATTGGTTATGGTGCTGATGCATTCACATTTGAGTAATAAAGAAAATGGGATGCTTTCGCTAATACATTCTTTTTTTCCTGAAAGAAAATAGGCAGACTGAGAATTAAAATCACAAGAGAGCTACAGTATTTGGAAAGGAGTCATCTGGCAAAAAAAAAAAAATCTTAAATTGCATGGTGTAACAGCTAAATGGAAAATAGTAGTTTTATAAAGTTGCTGCTCTGTGAGGTTAAAATGTACCATAGTATCTTCTGGGAAAAAAAAAAAAAAGGTAATTCTTTTTCCATCTATGAAATAAAATAATAGTTCTAGAAGATAGGCAGTTCTTTTATTTGTGTTCTCTTTATCTAATGGGGAAAAGTGATTTTTTGGTAAATAAAAGTATATTAATTAATTTGTTTTTAGGACATTACTGTTAGATTCTGCCTTAAGCAGAAGAGGAATAGAACAGCCATCTGTATGAGCTTGGGTTATGGAGCTTTTTAACTTCAAGAATATTTTAAAAATACCCTCAACTCCCAAAAGTATCATTCATATTTGTTTTGATGCTACTCCCAATACTTGATGATGTTGGAGATGTGGGAACTTCAAGAATGTAATAACATGCATACAGTTTTGGACAAGTGGAACAAAAGCTTTACTAACTATGATCATAGGAAACTGAGAATCTCCCACTCTGCTCCCCTGTTCTGTCCAAGTGATTACGGAAACCTATATACTGTTTCAGGGAGGCAGAAAGAGAAAGAGGTGAGGAAAAGTGATCACTTCAGTGTTCATAAAGCCAGATGTTCACTCCAGGAGGGATGAACACCTTCATGAACTTGCAAACTGCCACAGTCCTACAGAATCAAGTAAAAAATAATGTGCCACGATGGAGAGATGGCTCTTGGTGGAGCTTTGAGCAGTGGCACTCTGCCTCTTATCCTAACTCAGAAGTAGGGAGCTGGAAACCATCACAGACTGTTAGCTTTAATTGAAAGGAATATTCTTTTCATTTGGATAAACTTTTCAGCCAGACCTCTCAAATATTAAATATTGATAATTTTACTACCACAGTAAGCTGCCAGAGGAGTCTTCTCTTGAATGGAGACCACGTCACCCCAAAATGAAGTTCCTCCCTTCCACAGAGCTTTCTAATTTTCAGTGAGTTTTAGATTTAAGCAGACATAATTTTTTTCCCTTCAAAGATCTTGAATTTTAAGTCCATGGTCTTGAATTGATGATTTTCTTCCCAGTGGATGGAACTGGTTGAATTTTTCTTTGGATAAAAGGCATTATGGTTTTCTCTTGGGGGAAGGGTGGTGAAGACACAGTGTTTGTTGCAACAGGATTTTACAATTAAAATTCCTCACTTTTAGAGGCTTGGTCATTTTTTTGAGTATTGTAACAATGAGCCACGTCAGCACATCTCATAGCATGCTCATGGGTGGTGAGGAACTTGGATTTGGGGGGTTGCTAATCTTTGGACACTGAATAGTGTTCAGCTGTGGTATCACTGGTGTTTTCATGATGAGGTGGGGAGTTTATGAATTCCTCTTTTGTCTTCTCTTGTTTATGATTTATGGGGCCCTCCATTCAACACAATATATGGAAGAATGGCGTTTAATTTCAAGTTAAGATGAAAAAAATAGACAGGCCACCCGTAAAGTGTACATCCTTTCTCACTTTCCTGCAGTGCAGAAACTGCCAGACCTAAATGCCTTCTAGGTTTCTGCTCTCAGGCCCTTCCAGGCATGATCTGCCTGTACACAGGTAAGGCAGGCTAATGTGTCAAAATTCACCCAGAATCTGTCTGGGTCACTGATGTTTTCTAGATCAGTTTAGAATTTAAAATAAATACTATTGAGTTACTGTGCTGTGGATATTCATCCTACTCTTTCTTCATTTCAGTCATCAAATTTGGGTGTCCATGTATGTTTCCAGAAGGGAGAAAAGGAAGATTCTTTTTTTCCAGTCACACTGATATCCTTATGTGGGGGAAGATGTTTGATAATTTGGATTTTATGACTTACCACTCATAAAATACTCCTTTCTCATAACAGGTTGCTGAATGCGATCAAGCCAGGATTGGTAAAAAAGATCAACAGACTACCGACCCCCATTGCAGGTTTGGTGAGTATATCAAATGGAGGAAAATATTTCAGTGCTGCTTTTTGCACCTTGACATTGACTATGGGATTCAGATAGCAGTTATTTTTGTAATTTGAACTCTTCTAGCCCAGTAAACTCATACAGTCCCTCTGAAATTGGAATGCTCTGTGTAGTCACCTTAAGACCTTTCAGTCTTTTTTTTCCAGAAGTAGGCAGTATTCATGTGTCAGGGTATATTTTTAGAGGAAGATGATCTTCTTGGTTATATATCACCTCTCAGTTGTGGTGCTAGCTTTAGAAAAACTGGAATGCATACATTAGAAGCCACCACCACAAAAAGATAGTTTTTGGAAAGGAAGAAAACTCTACTTGTATATTTTGTCTCATTTTCCCTTTCCCCAAAATACCACAGTCTGCAGATAACATTCATTCTGGGACTATCTGGGGAACTGTTTCATGTTGACTTTAAGGGCAGGCCAAAATTTGGCCATGCTCTGTTGTAAGCAAGGAAGACCACAGAGGATGTGCTGACAGCTCATGGGCTCTCAGCAGCACTGGGTGCTCAGGGGGTCACCTCAAGTGATGGCACAGTCCTGTGCTTGTTGGGTCTAACAGGATTAGCCACATAGAAGTATGGCTGTATTGGTTTTACCTTCAGCAGTAGTTGGGAATAAAAGGGTCCTTGAGCATGTGGAAGGTGGCCATCCTCTATTTAGACTCATCATGTAGATACCTGGTTCCTTTGTGTTCTGGTGCTGTTCACATTGTGGCCTATACAAAATTCAGAATATATTATTTGTTAATAGCTGAAGTTAATGTTCCTTTGTATATACAGCATTAAAAAGTTTCAGTGTATCAGAAACCATGTTGCATTTGCTGTTAAATTAGCTCTACTATGTTGTTGCATAGCCTTTGAGGCTGGGTCTTTCAACATGTAGATTGACAAGGATATTTCTGCATGAATACTGCCTGATAGAATCTCATTTTTGATCCCCACCACCCTTTCTCTAAAGTTTCCTTCAGCACTTTTCTTTTGCCTCTAAAACCCATCCAGTTTTATTCCTTTGCTGTCCTATTTGAAAGGAATATTTGATATAAACAGCTGAAAAAGTACCAGTAGTGCAGTTTTCTTTTCCTTGGCTCACTTTCAGGAAAGACTAAATTTTTGTTATGACTGTTTTAAGAAGATGATATTGAATTACATTGGGTTTTTTCCTTATTCATATGTAAAATCCCAATGGTAAGGTGGTTATGGTAGGAAGGACATAGAAAAAAGTCATTATGTGTGTGTATTTTTCTTATTCCTTGAGATAAAGCTCTCTTGCAAGATGTGTATCTTCAAAGCATTATGAAAAAAAGAAGTTTTCAGGCTACTAATGATACAGCAGATCTTTTTTGTGTTGTAAAGTCACTTTATTACCTCTGTACCTGTGTCCTCTGATTTCCTTTAGTAACTACTTTTCTAAATATTTCTTCCTAATAAATAATTAGGCTATTTAAAAAGTTCACTATTTCCAAGTTCTTGAACATTACCAATGAATGTTTTAATATACTGTTCTGTGAATAAATTGCTCCCAACAAAACAAACTATCAAAATTTCCCCTTGCTTTCCAAGACATCTGGTTCCGTACCTGCTGACTTTTGTTGCCATTTGTAGTTACAGTGGTGAGTAAGTGGCTGTTTTAAGGACTGCATGTGAATTTAAATAATCAAGTGTTATGCTTATTTATGGTGTATTATTTAAAAGTACAGCCATCGGGGATGTGTTTGAGCACAGGATGTATCCTTTTCTTTTCACTAACCTGTAGCATGCTTATGTGTCTGAAAAAGAAATTAAAATATTGACACTATGGTCCAGAAGCAGTTATACCTCCTAGGTAGTTGACCCTACATGTGAGATATTCCCTTATTAGTTGCCAATTTTTCTTTATTATCTTAGTTTTGGTTGGCTTGACATACTAAATAGTGACTTCTTTCCAGTTATTTCACCCCAGTGAGTGTGAGTTCCTCAGGTACAAGTAGAAATGCTGTGAAAGCTTCAGTACCTTTTCTTCCTTGCATGAGATACATGCTTTTAAATCCTAGATGCTGCTTCTGCCTAAAAAGTGTAACTGAATTACTGTAACAGAATTGATTTATTTCCTGTATCTGATAGAATGAGTTTTTATTGCACTAGGAGAGACAATAGGTACGTTTTCTTTTATACACAGTAGGAGCTAAAACTTATGAGTAATTGTGGAGTAGTCAAAGTGACTTTGTTTCATCCTTAACCTCCAGAGACACAAACACTTATATATTATGTAGCTCTACAGAATGCCTACTTGACTCTCATTCTCCAGATGATAGTCTATTTTTCTCCTTTGTTATGGTAAGGAAAAATTAGGAAGTGTCCTTTATTGAAGGGAAGTAACAGTAAATTTGAAGCCTATATCAGACACACGCTGAGGTGTTCACTTTAAAGTATTATCAGGTGTAAAAATTTTGCCTATATTTAATGTTTGAGTGACTTCTCACAACACTTCTGTAAGTATTATGTATAACTGGTTCAGTGTTGACAGACTGAATTCTTCAAATCTTTCCTGGCATTTAAAACTAGATGAATCTGCAGTTACTCTGAAATTCTCACCAGTGACTTGCTCATGTATTTTAAGAGGGAATAATTTATTTGCAGATCTTGCATGCCAGAACACCAATCATTTAAGTAAAATTTATTGGTTAAAGTGCTGTGGTGTTAAAGTAAGAACTCAAGGATCTGAACACTACCATACTTAGCACAGGCTGTATAAATACACAAAGATGATCTTTGTCTGGTTGCAAGTCTAAGTCAGGATGTGGATTGTATGCAGCATTACATATAGAATTACATATGTTCAGCTTGGCAGGCTTGTTTGTAACTTGCTTTGATCTCCAGAAGTGCCGACTGCTCCTGTTATCACAGCAGAAATGATACATTGCTTTAATGAAAGAAAATGTAGGACCACAGCTTTGGTATTCAGACTTACAGTATTAAATCTGATGAAGTGTTTTCTCATTCTTGTTCAGGATTCATTAATCCTGAAAGCTTATGCTTCCACCAAAAAGCAAATTCACAAAGCATTCAAAGAACATATTAGGCCTAGGTAGGAGTAACAGAAGAAATTTTCCTCATGTAAAAAATTGATACTGAGCATCTTTGTTCTAAGACTGTCAGGTTTCTAGTACCATCATTTAATGTAGTTAATTGTAGAAGGCTGGAGAAGTATTTTGCTTGAGTTATTAATTAAAAACATCTGGAGCTGCAGAAGACTTGCAAAGATGTATTGAAGTACAATGAATATAATTAAGGGACTTTTACAAAACTAGCAATTTTTTCAGTGAGTTGCTGTTGGTTTCTTTTGCTTTGTATGGCATTCACAGTGAATACAGCTAATTTTTAAGGTTTCTACTAATTGTAATTTTTTACCTCTAGACCTTATTATCTATTCTATGAAAAATTACCACCATCACCGTAGATAAGGTTTGCTCTATAAAACTAACTACTGTATGTTGATTTTCATTTTCCCTTAAAAGATTCCAGCTTTTGCTTCCTGTCCCTGAATAATGTCACTCTGTGAGAAAAGAAAAGGTTTTTGCCTTATCTTTTGTTTGACAGGATTTAGGGGAGTTTATAGCATTACTTCAGTTCCTTGAACAAACCCCACAGGAGCTCAGACACTTACTTCAGAGGCTGTGTGAATGATTCTCACATATAATAGGAGGAAGTAGTGAAGACAAAGATGGAGAGATGAACTTTAGCTTGGATCTTGGCTCGTGTTTCAGCACTACTGAATAAAAAATCTATTTACTGTGACATCCAGTTTTCAGTTTGTTTATGCTCCTTAACTTTGTGACATATGTATGATATAGCACTGGAAAAAATAGACCTGCAGAGGTCACCTGGTTGCATGGTTATTGCCCCAAGATGAACAGAGGCATAATGTGCTGCTTAAGAAAGCTTGTTCCTTTGAAAGGGGGTTGGGTTTTTTTACCTCATTATTTTCCCAGGAAGTTTCTTTTGGCAAAATGTTCTCTGAGAGCTTGCTATTACCCTTAATAAGAACAGCTATCTGTTTGCTGGTGCTGGTAGTTTGTTCTTATGCTGTAATATTGCACAAATTGTAAGCTTGGAGTTTTTCTATCTTACATGTTTTTTCAAAGAAATGTCACCCTTCTGTTAGCTTTCCGGAATTTGAGCTACTAATTAAATTCAGCAAATGAGATACTGTTTCTTCATGCAGGTATGAAACTCAAAATAAACTTATAAGACCCAAATGTAGTGTTTCATACAGTTAAAAATAATTAGCAAAGATAAATACACAAAACTTTAACAGACATGCATTATTTTTATCTTCATTCATACCTCCTTGTTACTAATTTTTTCTTGAAGAATTTTCTTCTTGGTTTTTTCTTTTAAATTTATCACTCTCCCTTTAGTTCTAGTATGTTCTAGAAAAAGCCTGCTCCTGTTGTAATATATAGATTTGTAGTAAATGATAGTTTCTGTTTCCTTGTTTTGTACTACTATTCTCTGCTGAAAATATTAGTTTCCCAGGACAATTGTATTCATAAAAGAGTCTTGCTGTGTAAGTTGTGGTACATGTGAAGTAAACAGAAGCAAAATTTCCTGTCTATCTAAAAACAATAAGTTCTTGGCACTCCCGTTCCAAAAGCATTTTTGTGAGTATTGACTTAAAACAAAGTGTCAAGAGCATAGCAAAATACTGTGCAAACCATTCTCCATGTTTTCTGTGGATCTTCCTTGCTAAAGAGTAATTGGTTTCTCTACACCTCTTGTGCCTGCTTTCAGTTCTGAAATCTGAATGTTTGACAGATGCAATATTTAGGGTCTAGCCAATAGTTGAGAGCAGCACTGTGTGCTTTGGCTCACCACATAGTGTAATAGATAATGAATCTCTTTACTGAAGCAAGAGTATCCTTAAGAAAAAAAATAAAGGTTAGTATCATGTCCTTGTATTCTTTATGTTGTTTGGGTTTTTTACTCCCCTAGCTTTCTAGACTGCCTTCAAATTGACTTTTCATTTAGATTTTCTTGCCTTGGGTGTCATCTGAGCTGGACAGAATTACCTTATGAAATTAGTGTTTAATGAATTTAGCTGTATGTTGTATTCATAAACATTTCTGAGTTACATAAAGATTGTAAAAGCAAACTAACAGGTGTTTCTTAACCACATTGTTTGTAAACAGAATCTGTGTGGAGCAATCTGCAGTGAAGCTGTAGCTAATTCATCACAGAAGAGGAAAACAGCTATCAGTTCAAATTTGGCAGGAAGCACAGAGAAGGCAGTATTGGGGGAGAAATGAGATGCAAACAAATAAAACCTAAAAATTTATACAGAAATTCAGCTATTTTTCTTTTTTTAAACTGAATTGAAGGTTTAGATTGCTACCAATTAACCATACAAATGCTGTCCAGGAAGCACTGCTCTCCTGCCATTTAAACTAGTAATACAAATGGAAAATACAATGCTGGCATCTCATTTAGTATTTTATTGATTAAAATGGCTGTGCTTACTCTGGTGTGTTTGGTTTGGTTCCAAAACTCTCAAACATTTGATGCTGGAAACTAATAATTGATCTGACAGCAAATGTACTGGAGACATATTCCACTCTTGCACTTGGGTTCAGCCTGTGTTGCCTGGCTTCCAAACTGTACTATAATCTGATGTGTGCATACAAGAGAGGATGAAATAATAGGAAATTAATAAAAGACATGTACTATAGAAAAACGAACAAACAAAACAAAGGGAGGTAAATGACCCCACTTTATTTATTTATTTGTGATGGTCTGAGCTGCATTTAGCTGTGACACACACCCTCAGAGAGGTGAGTTCAACCAACTCCTAGTAGTCTTCGTGTTCACCACCTCTGTATGGCTCATGAGTTGTCCCTAACATCCGTGAGCAATCGCTTCCTTCCTCAGCTACCAGCTGCAGTGTCATGTTTATGATGGCTGGAGGTGAAACTTGGAATTAAGAACCATGTTTGTTTCCAAATCGCCCATTATTGATCCCTCAGGGGTTTTTGTGTGCTTCCTGCACCACTGGCCCCAGCCAGAACCCAGCCAGGACTTTGGCAGACCGACCTCAATGCTGGCCCTACAGTCCCATCTTCTGGATGCTTCCTTGGCTGGAGTGCTTACAGTGCACTCAATAAGCTGAGCTGTTTGTTGGCTGGGACCACTCCTTGTCATGTTGAGGATACTGGCCCTTTCTGCCAGTGTCCAGGAGTTTATCCCTTGTTATAAAATGAAGTCTCTCAGTACCCAGGGTGCTCTGAACAGTTTCCTTGTTGGGTCAGAACAGCACCAGCCAAGACGGGTAAAAGTGTGCAGGATGGCTGTGATCCATAGCTGCTGCGGGCATATGCAAATTTTGTCATGTTGTTGAGACCTCTTCTGAAACTAGACTGGTTAGAATTCAAAGGTGCAACATTTTCACAGTCAGCTTAAGCTGTGCCCTCAGCCTGCTGAGCTCTGCTGCTGAGAATGTCAGGACTTGGTTTGGCCAAATGCTAATAATACTTGTAAGCTCTTTGTGGCAAGAATCATCTGTTAGTCTGTTTTTGTCTAACACCTCACCCCATGAGTCCTGCTCCATGGCCAGGACTCCTAGACAGTATGTAAATACAAATAATAAATAACAGCTACAAAAATATCACAAGCATTCCTGTGTCATTCACAGTCTCATTTTAGACTGCTCTCCCAACACCTGTGAGTTTAATCAGTAGGTTTATTATTAGCTTTATTCCCACTGAATAATCTAGAACATTAATATGCAAATTTGGAGGCAAGGGGAACCTTTTCTATGATAAAACCAAGAGAAGATGGTTACTGCAGAGGATATTCTTTTCTGGATGTTTTTAATTTGCTGTATGAAGGCACCCTTTGCTTGCCCAGCCTTAGCATGCTTTAGGAAAAAGTGTTTCATTAAACGCAAAGGGTCTACCTGTTTAGGGCTATCAAGTGACTTCTCAAAGATGTTATTTATAAAATATCATAATGATTGGTTTTTCGGGGTTTTTTTGTTTGTTTTTCTTGGTTGTTTTTTTTTGTTTGTTTGTTTGTTTGGTTTGGTTTTTCGGGTTTTTTGGGGGGTTTTTTGGTTTTTTTGCTAAACTTTTTAGGAAGTTTAGTAAACTTAAGGATTCCTGGGATAACATTTGAAAACAGCAGAAAGAAAAACATTGCTGCTGATGAAGTGATAATGCTAGCAGCTGAAATGTAAGCTTGACCTTATCATTGCATTAACCTTTACTATAGATGACAGGGTCTTCCCTTGGTTTGGGGAGGGCAGCTGGCTTCCAGGAAGAGCTCATTTTGTAGCCATGAAAAATATAGGTTGCCTACTGGAATAACTGCTAGATTTGCTTTTAGATGCTGGAGTCCTTCTTCAAGTTCAGCCATGACTTGCATTATATTGGTTTAATGACACTCAGGTGAGTATTTCAGAAATGGCAAGCTTTTGAAGAATAATCTCTATCTGTAAATATCAGAAGATAGAACAGTTAAGAAAACCAATGCCATTTGCCATGTAGCTTAAATTTCCACTTAATGAAGGCTCAGTGCCTTCCTTGAGCTGCTGTCTTGGAAGCAAAGAGCCTCCTGAGCAATGATTTGTACTCTTCAAAACAAATCCCACTGTTGAAGCTTATGTCTTCTCTTAACAGTTGAGCAAATACCACATGCTCTGGAGGCATGTACCATCTTCAGGAGTTTTCAGTGAAGGAGTTGGATGCCCTGTGTCTGTGAATGTGGCACCTGTGTCCTGTGGGGAATGTGGCACTGCTGCTGTTGTATCCAGGCACCTGCAATTTTTGTGTGTCTTCTATTGCGATATTGATTAGTTTGCAATGAGGATATAAAGAGAAGCACTGAGCTGGTGTACTGCAAGTGTTTAGGTCAACACACATAAAATATGCAGAGCTACAACTGTCCGTGTTTTGAAACTAAATAAGTATCAGCTTTTGTCCTTAGCAAGGAAAACTAGACCTGAGGTTATGGTTGCTTTTAGCTACCCTGAATTTGGCATTCCTGCAAATGACAGCCCTGGCTTTCATATTAGCTGGAGTGGGCAACTGACCCGGCTAAAAAATACCCTTCATCTTACAGCATGAAAAGAAATGCAGGCCGGATGGAAGGAAGAGGCTCACCAAGGTGGGAAAAAAGGTGTCATTCCATCAGTTTAAAATAGTTTTGAAACTGCAGCTACAGAGTTTAAACTTAGATGCACTCCTTAAAGTATTGGCCAAAAGCAAAGGACACAGGAATCTGGGAAAGTCTCATCCTTAAATCCTTCATTTAAAGGTTGTCTGTGTTTAAAATTATACTTAGTAATATTCTCACTCCCTAATTCTGGAAAGCCTCTCACAGGTTGGAGTCTGTAGGTCTGTGCTATAAATACCATCTCTGATCCCCAACTGTCTTTTTCAGTGACATGTAGCCTCTGCTGCAGGGAACAGCTAGATCAATGTTGACAACCAGATAACAGCAGCACTGGAAGTGTGAAAAGGGAGGATACCTTCCCAAAAGCTCTTAACCTGAGAAGTCCTGGGGTGGCAAGCAGGAAGAATTTTCACAGTCTAGTCAGACCAACAGATTGGTCACCTCAAAATGGTCCAGGGAAGCTCAACCTTCCTTGACCTTCTCTTCTGAAAAGAGAGCAAGGAAGAATCTGTTATGACCCCGGCCCTTGGGCTGGAGATGGTGGCAGAAGAATGCTGTCTCTAATCCCCTCCCTGGCTGTGAACCAACTTGGTGAAGTCTATTGCAGTTAATGTCTGCTAGCAACTGTTCGTACTGTTTCTATGCTGAAAACCTTTCCGGGTACTCTTAAGTGGACTTATTTTAGATGATGTTCATGTTGCTAGCAGGAGCCTACGTGCTGAATGCAGATGATGGAACGTGTCTCGCTCCAAAGATCACATTGCAGTTGTTTCCCTGACTTAAAGCAAACAAGCAAAAAGGCAAACTAATGGAAAACTGGTGCCTTAAAGATCCGTGCAAAGTGATTTCTTTAGTTTAAGAGCCCAGTAAAATTCTGTAGTCTGGTGCTGTGGTCAAGAATTAATAGAGGCCTGAAATACCTGACACTGAATTCTCCTTGTCTCTGCATTCCTCACTGCTCCTGGATTAAAGCCACTTACTTCCTGCTTGGCATGGTGCTTTCCAATTGTAATGCATTTCCTCTTAAATGTCCAGAGGTCTAATGATACTATTGTAAACCTGTTAAAATTAATGCTGCAGAGGAAACAGCTTAGTTAATTGCCTATGGAAAATACAGAGATAGGCTGAACTATCTGACTGAGGGACACCAAAACCATTAACTGTTAACCTTTTGAAAGCTGAAAAGCCTTGTGATGTCATGTGCAAATCTGCCCCACAGCTTAGTAGGAGAATTGCACATTCATTTATGGACAAGCAATATAGCTAATGGTCTAGAAAATTAATATTGCAATACAGAGGCAATCCTCAGCTCTTTGGAGCGGTGTCCTTTTGTTAAAGTCATCACTATTGCCAGGTATTTGTTTGTATCTGCTCCTCATTTTCATGTGGGAAGCACTATTACTTAAATGGCGAATGTCTGTTTTTCTTTGGAGCAATAGTACACGCTGATTTATTACTGCATGGTGTGTGAAAGGGAGTTTTCAGGCTTTTCAATAGGGGGAGAGTATTGAACTTGCTAAATGTGTGCATGCATCCAAGTGTGTACTGAGTTCAGCTCAGCTTTTTTCAGTTCATTCTGTTATGCTTTTTCACTACCTTGGCTTTTCTCCTTTGAACTTTAGTAGTTCTCATGCACAATTAAGAACCAAGCTTGTGTTACCCCATAAGGCCAATGGTAAACATGATGCTTCCCCCCTTCCCCTTTCTCTTCTTTTTTAGTCATAATGTTGGTAGTATTTGGTCTCCTTTTACTGCTAAAGAGATATTACTTGACTTAATATGTTGCAAAGTGGGGTTGGTGTGTTGGAAGGCATGTTGGACTGAGTGCCAGATTGCGACACTTCCCCTTGCACCTGTTGTGGGGCAACAAATTTCAGGCCTTAAAGTGATAGCCCAGGCTGCTGATGCTCTTGCTGCTTGCCATTTATAACTGTTGGGTTGGATGGGTGCTGTGTAGCTTGGCTGCACAGCCAACAAATCCTATGGGTGTTACCAAAAGTTCCTGGATATTTCTCATACCTTTTCTTAATGAATGCTGCCTCACTGCTGTTGTCCTTTGAATACCATTTCTCCTTTGGTTGGAAAGAGGCTTGCTGGTTTTTCCAAAACCAATCCTAACTTTACCACTCCTGCCTAGCAACGGCATTAGGGATCTTAGAGCTAATGCCTGCTGTTGGCTAAATTACCTAAGTTGTCAGTAGATCATTGAATTGTTATCTTTCCATTCAAGCCCTGATATAATAGAGTTATAGAGGTTCCTGTGAAGCTGCTTGGTGAATGCCTTCAGGGGGGAGCTGCAGGCCTGACTGCCGGTAATGGCCACAAGAAGATGCAGCACAATAAAAAGCTCAAGTGTCAGTAAGACATGGGCAGCACCCAGTCTTTGGCT
Organism: Motacilla alba alba; assembly: GCF_015832195.1. Classification (NCBI taxonomy): domain Eukaryota; kingdom Metazoa; phylum Chordata; class Aves; order Passeriformes; family Motacillidae; genus Motacilla; species Motacilla alba. The sequence goes on from NC_052019.1 coordinate 23,420,395, forward strand.
GACTACAGGACGGATCCAAGGTCATTTTGGTAACTCAGGAGAGCTGAACTGTGAAGCAGGTCTGTTTCCTTGGCCAGCAGTGCATGGATCAGGAATGCTGGTCGGTGGTTTTTTGATTTTAACCTTCCTGTCCTTCCTATCTCCTCCTGCCCTGCAGCCCACAGCAGTGAATTCAACCATGCTATAAATGCTCTCTGCCTCTCAAGCCTGGTTTTCAGACCAAAGCTGGCAGACCTGCTAGATAAGAAGTGTGACGTTTATGTATTAATTTCTGGAGTTACAGGGATCAGCCACAAAGTATTAGCACCACTATACAGTATGTCCTCTGTTATTGAAAAGGGAGGAGAGTGGATAGGTTCAGTTATTTGAGGTTTCAAGTAATCCAGGGCAATTTTCAGTGTAATTAATACATGTCAGGAATTTGACCCTTGTGGGGATAACACGAAGTTCCAGATAACTGAGGTGATACTGTAAACAAGTTGTGAAAATTGTGCCAGAAGACTGTCTGCACAGGTCAGCAGCACCAGCTAATAAAATATCTCAACTTTTGATCTAGAAAAATATTTCATGCAACTTTCACTTGACATCTGCAGAAGCAGAAAAAAACCCTTATTTTTTTACAATTCCTGGATGTTTTCTTTCATTGAGTTTCTCCTGTTGCCCCTGAGGGGGTCAGATAGTAGTTGCTTCTTAAACTATAGCAACTGCATGAAAAGGAAAACTTGAAAGTTCTGAGAGTGCCACACGCACCAGACGCAGATACACTGTTCTGCTGTACTGTTTGTTTCTTTTCAAAGAAAAAAACAAGCAGATTTTAAAAAATTAATAACTACTACTGCAGGCTTGATCCTGTGTACTGGAAACAATGTATTTTCTGATATTTGAGAAAACAAATTATTAATAAATGCAGGAATTGCATCAATTATTGGCAAAACTAGTTGCAAACTGGTAAATAGAACAGAATGGTTCCCAGGGAGTGCTGTCAGAGCTCTTACAAAAGCCTCTAAAGATTTAAAGAGAAGTAAGTACAAAAGTAAATGTTGTGGGCCAAAAGAACACATAAAATTTCTAACTAAATTCAGTGCTTAGTGACAGACTAATGTAAAAAAGTAGTATGACATAAAGTTTGTCACAGGAGACTGAGTTTTGTTTTGCTCTGTATGTTTTGAGAAGTCAGGCTAGATTGGTCTTCTCCATTAGTGTACATGTCTGTATTTTATTTTTATACTGCTGAATAGTGACTGGGTGGAATCTGATATGTCAGTGGACTAGAATTTTAGACAAGGAAGAGGCAAGATAATTACGTCCTCTTGGACAACTGGTGAGTCCAAGAAAAATTTGAGTAAGCAAGGTATTAGCAGAATTATTTTAGAATGGGTGATGATATATCTTCAGCAAAAATGCAACAGGTTTTCCTTGTTCTTTCATTCTATCTGAAACAAATCAAAGAGCAAAATTCAATCCAATATTATGATTAGTTTGAAGGGCGTTTAGGAGCTGTATCTTCAGACCTGCCTGGCCTCCATTTTTGTGCATCTCAGGTCTTTGAATGACATAGTCAGCACTGACCAAAATCCATTTTTCTGCAAAGTATCACCTTGCTGATATGAATCTCCTCTTCCCTGTTATGCTATATGGCACCTCAAGTCGATTCAGGAGTTTGTAATTAAGAAAAAACAAAAAGATGCAGTAAAAAGGTACAGAGGAACAAGGTACTCATCAGCACAGTGTTATCAGCAAACTCAGTATCTATCTGCCACTGGCATTTCAAAGGCTTAACTACTGCAGAATTTTGGGGACAATGATGGAATAGTTCTAATGAAATTTAGAGGAGACTACTCATAAGCATGAGGACTATGTGTGAGAAAAACCAAAATCTGCCTAGAGTCAGCACCCACAGTATTAGACTAAGTTGGCTAGTTCCCAGGGGTGTTTGAGACCTTAAATGCTCTTTAGTCCTTACCCTCTGGTTGATCAGAGATTAATCACTTGCTTTTTTAAATACTATTACCCAATCTCTTGAGCCACCCAATCCTGATTAAAATTTACTTTCTAAATTATGATCCTAGAGAACTGAAACTCCTTGAATTCCAGACTTTTACATATTTTTTTAAGAACTGAGAGTTCTTAGTGTTCTCACACTTGCATCAAAAATTCTTGCAGATAGTTTATCTTCTCCAGAGTAGTTCACCTTGCTTGTTCTTTTTCATTTGGCTTACATTTGATGAGCAATACTAGAAATCCAGCACTTAAACCTTAATACAAACTATTATGTAAGTAAATTACACACCAAGAACTTCAAAGATTGTAGTCAGTGTTCTCCATCACAGCTTCCAATATAATTCATTCTCTTTTTAAAGCAGCATAGAAATATTCTTGTCTTCTGTAACTTTGCAAGTTGGAGAAATAAAAATGCCAGACTGAGGATGGGAAGTAAATAAGAGGAAAAACAGGCTATTGCTCTATTCAGGATAATGTAAGGTGGAGTTTAGGATATGCCAAAGAATGCAGAACCCTGGATAACCCCTGTGGTGTGGGTGTGGGCAACTCACTGAACAGTCTACTTGGCTTTGGCAGCTCTCACCCTTGCTCAGGACAGCCACATCAGCTCTTGCAGGGGAGCAGCTGGATGCCAGTGCCTTTCCCGTTTGAGGGCAAATGGCCCAAATGGCCTTAGCAGTGCAGCACAGCACATTTAGGGATTTCCAAGTAGCCAAAAAGCCCAGGAGAGTGGGTGCTGCTCAGGTGCTAGCTGACTCTCCACGTTCTCTGCAGTCACAGCCATACTGAAGCCCCTGAGCAGCTCTGGGCTGGCTGGCATGTACACAAAGAGCATGCAGAACATGTGTGACCAGGGTCTGGTGCCTCCTCAGTAGGTGGGCTCCTGTGCTGCAGTTTGGGCAGTGTTCCTGCATCACCTAAGGTGATTGCATAGCTCTGTAGCCCCTCTGTATTGGATGGGGCTACATCTGTTGACCTTGTAAACCCCAGGTAGCTCCCAGTAGGGTCTCCAGATGTAAGGGTTGATTGGCTTCAGCACAGTGCTGAGCATCAGCTGGGTCAGTGCATTGAAGCAAGGCAGTCCTGTGTATTCCCCAGTCACTAGGAAGGGCAGTGTAGAAGTGCTTGCCAAAGCAAATAAGTCCTGCTGGCCTTGAGCTGATTTTGGGTAGCCGTGTGTAACTTCTGCATTCTCCAGAAATCTGCAGCTACAGGAGTGGTTTAGAGGTGTGAGCTGGCTGGGGACTGGGACTCTGCAGTGCTTTAAATCAGCTAGTTTGCTGGCAGCTTCTTATTGGTGCTGGAGCTAGTACAGCTGCTTTCATGGTCTTTGATGCCTGGCCTAATAATCTTGCTAGACTCTATTGGTTCTGCTGTCTAAATACCTCTCTCTGATCAACTCTGAATCCTGGCCCTTTGTTGGGAAAAGGGAAAAATCATATTTACATTAAATTTACCATTTTCATTTATACAGTCTCATCAGCTAAGTTTTATTGCGTTTTTTAATGTGGCTTTAAATTGAAACAGTTTTCAGAATTAGCAGGTGAGGAGTTGGAAGCTTGTTGTTTGATCATACATGAACATCTCTGCTGGCCTTATTTGTGACTGTTGTGAGCAGGAGCCACTGAATTCAGAAGGTAAGCTGAATTATAAGCATGAATGGCTCCTTTCTTCTGACAAACAAAAGTTTATCTCAGGTCTGGCAAGGACAGAGAGTTGGGTACTAAATGAAATTTTAAGAATAAATTATCAGTGATAGGCAATTTGTTTTCCTTTTCTGTTCCCTTCACCAACAAAGAATACGAGTTATTTCTGCCATCTTCACTGCTTAGATCCTGTTTCTAAAGACCTGGTGTGATCCATGTGATGAACACATCTTCCTACCCTACATTGCTTTATGTATTCTGAGGGGAGAGAGAGTGTTGCAGTAGTACACCTCTAATGTGTAGAAGAAAACTGAACAGCAGGGATATCATTCCTGTAAGAAGACATATCCTTTCCCATCCTATGTTCTGCTGTCCAGAGGAACCAAAACAAAGACATTGTGAAAGAGCTGGGAAAGTGCATTGCAATAGGAATGCACCATATTAAAGAAGACTTCTGTTCATTCTCTCTTGCTTTAATCATTGATTTTATTCAATTAATTTAAGGAAATTCTGCTTCTGAAATACATTATATTATTGTTCTACATTTTATTTGTCCTGAAAGCTTAGTCTTCCCAACTGCAAATTACGCTGGTCTCCAGATGTAATCCATGAATCCCGATTTCCAAATGCCTCTTCAAAGGCATGCTTGCCTGACCACTATAAACTTAGTGAACAGTAGCAATTTAAGTAATTTAAGTGGGCTACTCTGTGTAGTTAATCTAGGTTTGCAGTTACAATCACTTTAGAAATAGTCATGCTATTTTTTGAATCTAGAGACTGCTTACTGATGGTTGAAAAGGAGTGGAAAAGAAATCACTGCCAGACTATTGGGTAGCTCATCTTGCCATGAATATTTACCACAAAAAACCCCACCAAAGCTGGAGATATTCAAGATCACTGATAATTCTGGCCATGCCATCTATACACCAAATGTATGTTTTCATATCTGGGAAAGAAACAACAGATACATGAATATAGTATTGGAGTACTCAATAATTCAAGCTGTTATACTGTATATGGTCAAAGTCACGAATGGGCAGTGATCTACTGAGCATATTTTTGCACAGATGTTTTGATTGTCTGTAAAATTCACTTGCAGAAATTGAAAATTATGCATTTTCTTCCCCTTCCTTTTCCTCACCAAAGTAATTCTAGACACCTAAATATGAAAGCTTTCTATTTATTTTTTAGTGGAAGTAAAACCAACCAGGCAGGTTTTTCATGGGGAATGTGCTGGAACTTCATTCAGTAGAAATAGCCAATTTAAAAAAAAATGTGTTTTTTGGACTTGAACAGCTTCTTTTAGAAGTGTTTTAAGGAGACCCCAACCTGTACATTTAAGAAGTCCAGTATGTTTTATGTAATGTTGGCATGAAAAGCTGTGAGTGGAGGGAAAATGTATGTCAGGTATCGTATAACAGCAGCAAAAAGATTTCTGATGTTTATCAAACCTTGAACACCACAGATTAGTAAAACATATTCCTTGGCAATAAAGAGTAGATGTTTAATTTGAAAGGAGAAGTGGAATTTGTTGCTTTTTTTGCAGAGGTCATGAACTGACCAGGAATGAGTCCTCCTTGGCGGTTTCACTGTTTTGCTGTTTGCCTTGGGGAATAGAGATTTGGTCTGATTTTAACAGCTACTGCCAGGCCCCTGGCCCCCACAAGCAGCTTTCTTGCATCTTTTGAGGCCCACCTACAGCAGTTGTATTTGGACAGAGGGATGAGGAGCCCTCCAACAGCTCAGGATGCAAAGTGTCCTGGTCACTGAGGTGGATTGCTGTCCACTGAGAGAAGTCCAAATATTGATAACTGTTACAATTTTCTGGCTTTAAATGGAAGATAGATTTACTAAGCAAAAGGGAACATACCATGTAAAAGAAAAGGGGCAAGAAAATAAAGTCATGCTAGAAGTGAGTAGCTATTGCAATTAAAAGAAATGTTATGAGGCTGCCAAGTGGTGGTCACACATTCAGTTTTAGAGGCTTGATGTCATATTAAACCTCCCTTGATAAACTTTAGAAAATTTCAGCTGTTTTCTGGCCCTGAATGCTCAGCTGGCCCAGTATAGCTGGATGTCACAAAACTTCAGATTATGTTAATCATGCATATATTTTCATTAAAACCTTGTATTTTGGGGATTATATAATTGTGATGTAATCTGCTTCTGTGCCTGATTGGGAAGACAGCTGATAAATTTCATAGGGAAGGTAAGAATTGAGGCTATACCTCCAACACAGTTTTGTGTCTCTAATTAATCAAGTTCTTGTGTATCAGAAAAGCATTATGTATAATTCTCACTACTGCTCATTTCTGTTTCTTTTATTTTGTCCTTGCCATCTGCTTTGGATGTAGTGACTGAAAATATGGAAGTAGTCAGTAGTGATCACAGCTTGAGAAGTGTTGTTTCAGGTAGTAATCTCTGAAGCTGCATGCAGATGCACTGATTATGCTTTGTGTTACCTGTACTGGTTTATAACAGATGATGCTGGTCAGATAATTAATAATACAATCAGACACACCTTTTCAGGTGGACAGGCTTGTGATGCACAGAATTTTTCCTCATTTTCTTCTTTGTAAGACCCACTCTATCCCAAAGGTTTTTTTGCAAGTTGAATCTGATGATTTCCTGGAGCTGGGTCCCTTGAATAGTCAACACTGCTCTTCCTGGAAAACAAGGTTATTTTCTCTACAGTCAAGTCAAAATATAGAAAGCAGGTGTTGGGTATCAGTGCTCTGGGATATCAAATGTGATCAAAGGGATCCCACGAAGCTTGGACTCTGCAAGCAGAGAAAAGAAGGCAGGTTATGTGAAGAAAAAAAAAAAAGGTATTGTCTTTTGTAGACTTGCTTGTATAATTAATGTAAACATGGAATAAATCTTAGCACATATATTTGCTTTGCATAGGTAATCATCTTTACCACCAACGTATCCCTCTTAGCTGAAACACATAAATAGTTTTTTTAAAGTATGTGTTGTGCATGGCTTAACACACAATTGCCCTGACAGCAGTTTGGAAAGGCACAGGTTTATTCAGCACTGCTTGGTTTAATTGATGGCTATATGTAACACATGAAGGACTTGTGTTGGAGATTAAGCTATATGTGGTGTTCCTTTGGACTACCCTAGGGCTTTACCTTTTGGGTATATTGCTCATGAGGTAATTCAACTTTATTTATCTGTAGGTTTTTTTTGGTTTTTGGGGGTTTTTTTTTTGTATGCAGAGTGATAAGCTTTAACACTATATCTAGCAAAAAAACCCTACTCTCCGATATTTCATGCTCAGATTAATTTATTTGGTTGTCTCCTTTATGTAAATTTTGTTTTCACAGTATCTGGTGTAGTAGTTCTTATGATCTTTATGAACTTTAGATTTAAAGTTCATAAAGATCTTTATGAACTTTAGATTTAAAGTTTATGTACTTTTGTTTTCTTTAAGCAGTTTGTTTGGGATGGCTTTCTTTTGACTACTCATAAATCCATAGTCAGACTGTACTTTCTGTGACACTTTGGGTCATTTCAAACAAATAAACCAAACTTAGGAAACAGCTTGTCTCCTAAACTTAGTTGTGAATTTCTTGCCCATTTTTGTATTTTGCTGTAGACTTCATTTGTGGGGACAACAGCTGCAGGGATGTGCTGAGAAAGGAAAGTGTCCAGTTTCCCCAGAGGATGTTCTGACAGAACCATTGTGGCACTAGCTGTGGTTTCAGGGTTGAAACTCTAGAGATTTAGAGGTTAGATTAGTCTTTAGGTTAGTCATACTCCTGCACTCATAATGTGAGTGCAAATAAGGGTCAAATTTGTCTTTAGAACCTTTCTTCCTCTCCTTCAGACAGCACAACTATTGTCAGGAGGATGGAGAAGAAGTAGCTGCCACAGCTGGGAGCTCAGGTTGCCCTCAGAGCATGATGTTGTGATGTTTCTTTCATTGTTGTCTCTTTTGTAGCTCTTCCCCCAACCCCCTCTGACGTAACTTTTCTATTGATCCACTTCATACCTGCACCAAGAAGGCAGAGTGAGATAGGTAACAGTCCTTTCCATCACAGCAAAAGGAAAAATGCTTTATATTTTTGCTGGTTTTGTGTTTTTACCCATCTGGCTTTGGATTTTCAAGGTGAATTCCCTGCTCTTTGTAAACTTCTTTCACCAAAAACAAACAAACAAACAAACAAAAAAAAAAAAAAGTGAAAGCTGGGTAACAGAAGTCATAAAACTGAGACCAAATCCCTCACAAGCCAAATGCTGTCATCTGGTATTAAAAAGCTGAGTGAATGGCAGATGGCAAGAAGGGGTGGAAAGGAAATGTTATCCTGTTTCTTGGCCATAGCATGGCTGTTACCATAGAATATGGCATCAGATAGGCATCCCTTCTTCATGACCTGGTAAAATCCAACATCTGTTTGACATCTGGCTGTGATTTCATCAGCATCAGAGCCAGTGAATAGCCTGGAAATGTTTTGGGTTTTTTCCCTGCCTGCCTATGCTCTGTCTTCAGTGCTGTAAACAAAGCCATCTTTAGGGTGTATCTTGGGTTTGGCAAATCTGAGGGAGTTCACATCATCTGATCATCATCTGCTCTCTCCCCCAAAGACATGGAATTTGACTGAGCCCCCATTTGTTTAAATGTTTAATTCATGCCTTCAGGGATAATGACCTGATGTAGCAAGGGGTGATATCAGGACCTACTTCATTAGTGAAGTCATTGGGTCAGCCTTGTGCTCATGCTCTGTGCACCCCTCCCACCCTCCCGTGGTTTGCTTTTGCCTGTTGGATTGAAGTTTTCTCTTGCTCTTGTTCTCTCCTTTGCTCAGCTTCCATTCACTTTATTGAAAAATTATAAGTTTTTATACAATCAATAGCAGCATCAAAGTTGTGCACTATCTTCTTGCTCTAGGCACTTGCAGGTTTTTACCCTAGTGAGCCTGGTTGGGAGCAGAAGGATCTAAGCACCTTGGCACTTCCAGCTAAGTTACCTTTGGAGTCAGGTACTGAGACACCTGGGAGTGAGTCTGGTACTGAGACACTGAGGGAGTTGGGGTTGTTTAGCCTGGAGAAGAGGAGGCTCAGGATGGAGCTCATTGCTCTCTACAAGTTCACGAAAAGAGGTTGAAAGAGGTTGTAGTGAGGTGGGGGCTGGTCTCTTCTGCTTTGCCTACAGTGAGAAGACTAAAGGACATGACTTTAAGGTGAGACAGGGGAGGTTCAGATTGGGTATTAGAAAAAAAATTCACTGTAGGATGATCAGGCATTGGAATAGGTTGCCCATGGATGTGGTGGAGTCACATCCCTGAAGGTGTTCAAGAGGCATCTGGATCTGGCATTGGGTGATGTGGTTTAGTGGTTCAGGGGTTACAGGGGCAGTGCTGGGTGGATGGTTGGACTGGATGATCTTGAAGGTCTCTTCCAACCTTGATGACTTTATGATTCTATTATTTTTATCTTCAGGCAGACTTAGATATTACCTGATGGTCACTTAGAGCCACGTTTGGGGTTTCTGGTGTGTTTTGTGCAGTTGACCTACAGTACCAACTGGCCCATTTCTTCACACCATTTTAAATGTGTTTTTTGCCTTTCTGACAAGAAAGCCAGACTGTTATTGAAGGAGATGCATATTTTCCTTCTTGACTGCCCAAAAAGAAGCAGAAGAAGGCTGGGCTTTTTTGGCAAAGGCAGCCTTCACCAGCTTCTCAAGGCTGTGCTGGAAAGCTCTACCTGTGGAGCTGGGCAGTGCTTGCCTGCCCGGTGATCCCTGCTCCTCCCAATTCAATCTGACCATCGTGGTGTTTATTCTCCAGTGCTGCCCCTTGCCTTTGCAGCTCACCTGATGCGCTGCTGGCGCTGCCCGTGCCCCGCGTGGAGCCCAGCCCGCTGCCGCCCGCCGTGGGGTCTCAGTCCACCTGACAGGCTGCTTCCCCTCCCTGCTCCCAGGGATCATCTCTTTCTGGTTGTTGTGGTTTTTTTCCCCACTAGCATTTAATTTTCGTGGGTGAGGCTGTTGTGTGCCAGAATCCTTTGGGGATGTGAGCAGCCCTGTCTCCCCTTGTGTTCTGGGAGGTGCCATCAATTCTGGTGTGCTGTCAGCCCTCCTCTTCTAGAGATTAACCATCCTCAGCTTCTAAGTGAATGTGTCCTACCTATGATCCATTTCCTTCCAAATCTACTCATTTGGGGTTTTCCACAGAAAACAATCTTTTATGTAGTTTTGTTAGATATATACAGCAAAGCATATTGGATGAACAGTAAAACACACATACACACACACACACACACATATATATATTGTTAAACATATGTATATAGTTAAACATACACAGAAAAACATCTTGGAGAAATAGTAACACATATATATGTATATGTATATATATATAGTATATATATATGTATCTCTCTCTATATATACATATATACAGATAGATTTTTTCTTCACATATATATATACACTTAAATACATACATACACGTATACATACATATACACACACACACACACACACACACACACACACACACACATATATATATATATATATATATATACATATATGAGAAAAGTTTCCAGCCCTTCTTATAGAAGTTTTTTCCTGGTGGACTTGACCTGAATATTCCAGTATTTCTATGAAACCAAACAAAAGGCTTTTGAGAGTCTATTGGAAACTTCTCAGAAAAGCAGTTTGGAATTTTTTTTTTCTTTTTCTTTTCTTTTTTTTTTTTTTTAATTTTAGAGATCTTCTCATTTATTCTGGAGCAGGGAAAATATCAGCATTCCAGAAATGAAAAAGGCCACCTGTTTGTTTGCAGCTGTCCTGCAAAACAGAGCAGTGCTACTGGCAGCTAATAATATCTCCAGCTTGCAGAAGTGGCATATATTTGGCATTTTATTCAGTATTCTGGGCAGATATACAGCTTGGCTTGCTTTTATTTTCCCCAAGTTTATCTGAATATCTCATCCGGGCCATGCAGTAGCACATGTGACAAACGATGGCTCGGCAGTGCTAAGCTGTAGAACCGATGTGCAGTCGAGTACAGTGAGGCTGTTTTGTATGTATTGTGGCGGATGAAAGGAATGGAAGTGGGCCAAATTCAAGCTGTTTGCCATTGCATCTGATCAGCAGATCCTATGGAGAGAATTTGCCTGCTGTGAATATTTGATTCTCGCTAGCTTGAACTATCTTGTGTGTTGGCAGTGCTACTGTGTGAATTTGCAGTGGCTTTCCAGGGTGTCTGTCCTACTCAACTACCAGTTTCTGGGTTTTTTTTACAGAGTTCAGGATTTTGTGCTCCACTTCGTGCATGAGGAAAGTTACTTAATGCTATACAGTGAGCATTTTTTCATATTTATAACACTCAGGTTAAAACAAAAAAAAGATTTCGAAGTGGGTAGTCTGTTGTATTTTCCCCCTCCCTTATTCTCTCCCTCCACCTTCATAAAAGTGTAACCCCTCTGCCACCTACTCTCTCTGCATTATCTTCAGATTATTGTCCTGGCAAGGTGATTTTGTAGTGGTGAGTCTGTCAAATTACACACCAGAAATGATGAAAAGGTGATGGTGTTGAACTGCAGTTGTGAGGAGAAACGTTTCTCCCTTCCTTCCCATGCATCCCTCTGACTAAGTTCCCAGGGAGTCAGTGCTCTGCACCCCTTTCTGTCCATGACCCTTCTTACTGGTTCAGGGCTGGCTTGCCTGAGAGTTTGCAATTTTGTGTTGGTTAATTTTTTGTTTCTGAAATTCATTATAGTGAAACATTTACATTAATTATTTTTGGTTTTCAGTACTTACAAGTAACTGACATTGCTTGTAGTGCTGATATAACTGTAACTGTCAGGACTCTGCTGAGGCAAGCAGAAAAGGCTTGGGATTTAACCTATCAGTGTATCCTGTGTCTGTCACCATACTGAAGCATTTGTCTTCTCTATACAGCCTGTTTAGACTTTCTGTCATTTTATAGATTAAGCATAGATAAAATTGTATAGCTATCTTTGATATCTATAGATTACAGATGTATAACTTATAGATTGTATAAATATAGATATTTATGGACATCAAATTTAATATATTAAAATTAGTAAAATAAATTTAGGCTGTTACCTATCAGCTTTTTCTTCCTCTTTGTGTATGAAGGACAAAAGCCAGAAGAAGATTTTTGATTATACATTGGTGTGGGATAAAACCAAGAGGAACCAGCAAGAGACAGTTGCACGTCCTCTGGGGCTGTAGGAAATGATGTGCTGACCAAGTGACCAATTCTCTGTCTACTCCAACACTGCAGAAACTAATGGCTGAGAGAAAAGCAGTATCATCTCCATTGAAGATATTGAGGAAATTGTGTGATAGTGCCTTGTGTAGGGGCTGCCAGAGGGATTAAATTCTGGTTGTGTGTCTCCTGAGACCACTGTAAAAGATACCGCTCTGTTAGCTGAGGCACAGCAGCTGGCCACCCTGAGATCCTTGCCACTGCAGTGTGACCCATTTGCATGACCTATTTAACTCTGCCAAGTTGTAAGGAGCTGGGCAGGCACATTAAATGATTGTTTTCAGTCACCTATTTAAAGTAAGGATGGTTTTTATATCTTGCTACTTGTAAACCTGTTTTTTTCTGCTTTCTTCAGTTTCTTCAACAATGACAAAGAGTGGCATTTTTTGACTAAAAAAAAGTGCATAATTTGAGCTAACAGCCACTGAACAATAAATCCTCTTGAAAGATAAAAGCAACATTTTCTGAGAACTGAAGAAATCAGGACCTGGTCAGTGCAAGGTGTAATAATCCTGAGAGAAAGATTTGCTGGGAGCTGGATCTTAAAGTTAAGACCCCTTTCTCCCTTTAGTGGCTTAGGAATGCTTTTCTCCATTGACTCAATGGAACTAACAAATGTGAATTTCATATGTACTAGAGCAAACAAGGAAAAGTTTAGTTTTGCGGTAGTATGGGATACATTTTTTGGCTTGAGGTTAGGCAGCCTAGGCAGGTGTCCTTGAGTAAATATATCACTTGAAAGCATTTTCTTTGTTGGATTTTTCTTCAATCCTTTTAAACAAGTGCCATTTTTAGAACCATTGGGAAATAAAAATTATGAGATTTTTAGCAAAAGCAGAAGCTTCTTTCAGGGCTCACTGATTGCATCTTGTTGGCACATGCGGTTATGTGTGCCCATACAAGATACCAGCTTTCTGAGGAATCGTTTGGGTGACAGTGTTAGTGACTTGGCAAACATTTATTTTGATGACCATCAAAATAAAAGCATGTAGCCAAACAGGAGTGGGTGGCGCTGGTTTTTGGAGAAGCAGGCATCATTCATCAGCAGAAGAACCGAGTTCCCAGACTATGTGGCTGCCAAATAACTGGTATTTCTGTTACTGCTTATCGTAACTCAGATGTGAACTTCTGGCATAAAGATGAGTGCAATTAGTTATCTTCAGCATTCCTCCTCCTTTGATTGTTTTCTAAGTCTGTTAGGTTACTATGATCTCTATGTCCAGTGTATTTTTTGTTAAATTTGGAAATACTGTTAGGAACTTTTTTGAATGCTTTTGCATTTTTATTTGATATATTAGATTTACGCATTACTCCACCAACCATTTGAGAGTGACCAGGACTGTCCTCCATCAAAGACTAAACATAAGAGTTATTCATGATGCAGTTGGAAAAATTATAATGCGAACAGTAAGCCAGATGGAAAATTTTACAGGCATCTTTTCATGTCATGAATGATGCTGTCTCTCTGGGTTATGGGCTCTCTGCTCTCTCAACTGCTGTTCCTTCCCCCCCTGGCTCCCCTCCAGAGCTGTTAAGTTTCAGCCAGGGAAGAAAGGGAGATTTGAACTCCTCTGAATTTCCAAGTCTCTGTTTTCTGTGGTGTGGCTGGCGAGCTTTGTGTGCGAGAGTGTTGGCATGCCGAGAGCCACGGCGATTTGCATGCTGCTTGCAGAACAAACAGGGCTGCTCTCCCTGAGCCCCAGGAAAGTCTGGGAGCAGATGTGGGAGAGCCCTGCTCACCAGTCCTGCTCTGTCATGCAGAGTGGGTAAGAGCTGAACACCACTGGGCTCCCCTGCTTCCCAGATTTATGAAAACAGGTCTCCACCACATGCTGTGGTTCTGCTCCTCTGTAACTCTTCATGTGGCAGCTTTAGGTTTGAGATGAGACTCCTCAAAGAATATCAAGCTGTACATTGTATCTTTACTTGTCCACACATCTACCATTGCAGCTGCTGGTCTAGAAACGTATATATCTAAAAACTTATTCTCTACTAGCTGCAAGATTTACTCATGTAAAACATATTCACTGGTTCTGTAACAGGGGAGTGGTGTACATGCATATGTATAAAATCTGTATTAACTGTATATGCACACACGCAGATTCAATCTCCTTGGTGCAAACCGAAGTGTCATCGCTTGGACTTGGTTTGAAAGAGACTTATACCAGTTTTTACTTAGCCTTTCTTAGGTATTGACTTTTAATTTTTCCACTTTGCAAAGAGTAAATCCTCCATAAAAGTGTTACAAAAGTGTTGATGTTGTGTCTTCTTGGAGACAGTGGCCATATTTGAAGTGTAGCTTCAAGGTTTTTATTTCAGGAGAAAGCACCTATCTCTTTTCTCAGTGGCTTCTGACTGGTTACATTTGGAGGGACAGGAGAACAGTTGTGTTAACTGGCTTGCTAATATCTGGCATACAAATTGTTTTCTGAACAAATTGCTTGCTTAAATGGTGGCGGGCTGTTTCATATCTACTCTCCCTGCTCTCTTCAAAAATCCTGCCTTTTCTACTCTGTAACATGCTGAGGTTGTGTGGCAGCCTCCAGGTGGAGAAATTAGAGGGCCTTTTTCAGTTAAAAAAGTTGCCAACATCTCTACATATCTGGTTTTCAAACAAAATCTACACTGACCTCTTAAATTATGTGACTGGAAATGTCTTTGGTTCTTCATTTAGCTAATGGTGTGACTGTTCATGAGCAGTTACTGAGTTAGGGAGAAGTTGGTCTGCTAAGATTTTATTTTTTCAGTTAAGGAGAGCTTAAAGTGTTGAAATGTTATGCTTTTTGTCTCTTTTCAGGATAATATCATATTATTCTTAAGAGGCTGCAAAGAACTGGGACTTAAAGAATCTCAGCTTTTTGATCCTGGTGATCTGCAGGACACATCAAACAGAGTAACCATTAAGTAAGTACAGCAGCAGTTTGTGGCTAGCATGTTACAGCCTCAGGTGCATGTGATGCAATAGTAAATATTTAAGAATGAGCAAAATGGCTCTAGAACTGTAATTAGTATAAGGCAGATAGGAAGCAGAAGTTTGGGAAACTTTCAGTGTTGGGATGAATAGAGACATCAACCACAGCTCTGCAAAATAGGACAACACTTGAAGAATGCTCTCAGGCCCATGGTGTGGCTCTTGGGGATGCCTTGTACAGTCATAGGAGTTGGACTTGATGATCTTTGTGGATCCCTTCCAACTCAGTTTATTCTGTGATTTTGTGAAAATACTTAGTTAGGCAATGAGATTCCGAGGGACTTAGGGGTTTTCCTAATCTAAATTGATGACATTCTTTTTTTGCCTGTCCAACTAATAAAATATTGTAGTCCGGGGGAAAAGAAGGCACAGTTCTCTTATGTCAGATTAAATTGTTCTGATGGTGAAATACAGGACAGTTAGAGGCCTCTCAGATTCTATGAGATGCAGGCATAAGCATGGTCTCTTCACTTCCCTGCAAGAGCTGTAGCTTGAGACACACAGTAATTGGACTGAGGAAGTCTGCGTGAACTGGAAACGCCACAATTTAGATAGTTTTTCACCAAAACCACTCACCCACTACCACACAAATTGCACAGGCCTCCCACCTTTTAAAAGCAAAACCACCCCACACTTTCATAAAATTAACAATATTTATAATTGGTGTTTCTTAACGTCTAAATTGGTATTTAGAAGTTTTTCTGAAAGTTTTGGGTCTGTCATGCCATGTTGCAGTTATAGCAGAAGTTATTGCCCTACAGACAATCAAATGCTGCTGAGTTGATTGAACGGTCTAATTTCATTTGGCCAAAAACATCACTAATGAAATCCTGATCAGACCTATCTATTTTAGAGAAGTATATGGAAACAATTTACTATATTTCAGTAGCTTTTTTTTTTATTATTCCTTTCTGGCAATGGAAGCTGGGCAAGTTTTCACGTTATTCAGGCACTGTCTGGGAAAATTCAAAGGCTCTGAAAATCAAATTGGCCAGTGTCCTTGTTTTAAGGTATACCATTTTTTGCTCCTTCCAAGTTTCTGACTCTAACATGAGGTTCTTCTTGCCCTCTACATGGCAGTGAGTGGAGGCTATGTCTTGTATTTCTTCTAAATCTGATAATACTTTGGTAAAACGGGTTCTTCATGATGTCCTGTAAAATCATTACGATGATTGACTGGAGGGAGTACCAAAACAATCCACAATCTTCATATAAAACCCTAATCTCCATGTGAAACCAGAGAGGAAGAGTCTTTCTGATAAAAACCTTCATCTTTTGGCATGGAGGATGAATGGAGTGCTTTGGTAGAGGCAGGTTGAGAGGCTTTGACTAGGGTGGAGCTCAAAGCGAAGCTGTCACCAAGTTAAACCTGGCATCATAAACCCCGCAGAGCTGGCCTGGGCCTCCACTGCATATGAGGGCTTCAGAGAAAGCAGCTGTGGAAATGAGCCAAATGTTTTCCTAGCACTGTCCAAGTTCACACTGAGTAACTGAGTTGAGGTGTACAAGCCAAGTCCATGACTGCTTTAGAGAAATATGTTGAAGGCTGTGTTCTGCTAGCTAGTTCCCGAAGCATGAAGGTGATTTTTTTCCTCTTCAAGGACTTTTGCATGATTTTTTTAAACATGGTGAAAATATTATTTGTGGTAAAGGATGATTATGACATTATTGCACATGCTTAAGATAATGACATTTTACCCTTTTTTTTCCCATACAGATGTTAATTGAGGCATGTGTTAGATCTATTTTTTGGATCACTCTGCTTATAAAAGTTATGAGCTAATGCTGTAAGGAATTTTTTTGTGACTAGTTAAGCAAGTCTCTTTTCCACTGTTATTTTACTAAGAAAAAAACCAGGACTATTCTGTTTTTCTTATTGTGTGGGTATTAGTGGACAAAATTTTAGCTTAAAAACATGTTATCAAAAATACTTCATTTACCATTTCCTATATTTAGGCTTTTGTTGTTCTAACGGATTTGAGTATATTTATTTTTGGTTTTGCCAGATAAAATTTAATGATGGAGTGGTCTTACTGTTAGAGTAGAAGACAATTCCACTGGTAAATAATCAAGACACAATCTTTACTAAATCTCAAATAGTCTTATGTAGGTTTTTGCACCTAAATATGATATGTATTTCCTTCTTTTTTAATGCTTTCTTTGCTGAATTTTGAAATGTTGTTTACATTTGCACAAACTTTGTACCTTGTTGTTTTTAACATGCCACTCTTCCATGAACATGAAAGAAAAAAATAAATTGAGAAGGATGATGCCAGTGTTCAGTCTGAGTGCTCAAGTATACGTTTAAAAAATAAATGTTTTCCATGGCACATTCTGTTTTAAATGGCAGGGTCTTTGTTCCTTCATCCATTCACTTTGTTCTTTGTAATGTTTGCTTCCACAGAAGCACCTGCAATATTTCCTTAATGTTTGCTGATGCCTCTTATGCTTGTTCAGTTGCTTCCAAAATCTGTATGGGCTGCAGAGCAGAACCTGATTGTTGGATAACTGAAGAATGTATTTTAGCAGTGAGGACTTTTGTCTTCCTTTTTTAAGAAATCAGCAACTCTATTTGAAGGAAATATTTTGGCATTGTCCTACTTTACTGTGGGAGCATTATAAACACATTTTCTTCTTGAACTTCCAGAATTCTAATTTAATGATTGAAATAATGGTGACAAAACACTCCCATGTTATGAATAAATGAATGTGTGAACTACATCTTCTTAGCTTTCATGTATTTCCAGACAGCAGAAGCATTCGGCAGGCTTTTGTTAGGGAAAATGTGATCTGCTGCATTCAGCCTCTTGGAAAGTATGTCTACTTTCTGATTTTTTTTCTTTTTTTCTTTTCTTCTTATCTTTGTATGTGTTTGTGTGTGCAACCAGGAACATTGACTATAGTAGGAAGCTGAAAAATGTAAGTACATCATTTGGAGTTTTCTTTTTGCCTGGTTAATCCTGTTATTAGCCTTATCAAGAATTATATCAGTAAAAACTGAGTACATGAGTATTGCTGAAAAGTCCTTCTGAATACAAACCTAACTGGGTTCTGCTGGAAATTTAGGTAGAGCTGCTATGGCAAAGCAGCCTTACAAAAGAAATAAAATGGAGAACATTTGTCTCTTCTTAGATACTCCTAGATGAGTGATAAACCAAGTGATTTCTGTGCTGTCCAGCGTGGTGTTTGCAGGGAATGGTCTGATTTGACCATGAAGCCACACTTTTGTAGCCTTCCCCAAATATATAGGCGTAGAGTACAGTTTCACAAAACATTTAAAATTAAGCAAAATGGCCATTAAATTGGGATGCAAAGCTTTAGTATGTATGAGGTTTGCTAGCTTTCTCGTTGTTCTTTCAAATAAACTAGTGTTTCCCCAAAAAGGCTGTTTCCATTTAACTTCAATTTCCTCTTAATTTAAACTAAGGGCAATGGTACTGGATCCTCTGCTTGTTAACTAGAAAAGTTAGCAACTAGCAAGTTGTCTGTCCTTAGTTAGCTGTAAACTGGTATAATTTTTGTTTGGCTCACATCCCTATATCCTGACAGGAAATGCCAAGATCTTTTCTAATAACTTTGAAAACCAGTAATCATAACTTCCATGACTGGAGGTAAAAAAAAAAAAAAACAAAACCCAAACAATACCAAAACCACCCCTCTCCCAAATTGTTTCATCCTGTCTTTCCCATCATCAGTAGAGTAGTATCTTTTGCACCCAGCACACAGACTTTTAGGGGAAGAATTCAGCTTTGGTATTTTAACACTCTTTGTGGGCACTGGCTAAGCATCTTTGTAGAGATGTGTTGCTTTAAAGGTGAAGTTTCAAAAGTATCCTCCATAATGTGCTTGTAGGCAATATATGCTTTCCAGGTGCATGATCCTGCAGCCTCAGCTGGCAGCCAGCCGGAATTGCTTGCAAATGTGAAATTTTCTGCCTTTTTTTTTCCAAATAATGAAAGGAAGAAGAGAGAAAGTGATTAAATGCTAGCAGAAATAAATAAAAATACCAAAAATACCATAACCTTCATCAATGAACTCAATGGCAGTTTCCTGGTTACTAGAAATACTGTTATTTGCAAATATTTTCATTTAACTTGAGAACATATACTGTAAGACTTTTTTGCATTAAATTTGTCAAGTGGTGTTGGTTGAAGGAAAACAGTTCAGATAAAGGTTGTTTCAAGACAAAAAAAAATTTAGGACTAGCAACACCACCTCCTTTCATTCAGCACAGTAGTATTGATTTGGATGTAATTTTTTGAAAAAGGGAAAAGTTTTTGAACTTCATTAAAAATGTTACTCAGTTATTTCATTACATATATACTACTTTTAAACTGAAGAAAAAGGGAAACTTTATTTATATATAAAATACATGTTTTACATTATGTACCACAGTTGTTATTGAACAGAAGGTCTGTATGATGCTGTATCCTTCTCTGACAGGGCCTCAGCTGCAGCAGTGCTGCATAATTTTGAACGTTACACTTAAATGAAAAATGGGGGTGCTAGTGCAAGTTGATAAGAAAAGTCTAGCATGTTGTTGAGGAGTAATGTGGATGCATGTTTTAGGGAAGAAGAGTCCAAGAGATGTCTGTTCCCAGTAGAATATACCCCCACTTTGGAATTTCTGCTAGTCTTGTTTCCTTTAGTTCACTACATAGCATGAACTACATGGCCCTGTCCCATCAAAACATAAAATACTGTATTTCAGTTTATGAATCTTTTTTTTGATACAGTTAATGACAACTATTATTTATTATTGGTTGCATCTCTTTTCCACATCAAAATATTTCCTGTTGATTCTGCAGTTAAATACTTTGCAACGTCATGGAATATGCCGAAATAATGAACATTAAATGAGAAAAAGCCCTAAGTTCTAGTGAGATGGTTTGTCATTTTTAACCAGTGCAAAACACTGAATTGAATTGCCTTTGATGAGCAGTTTCCAGTCCAAATAGCTGCTGCACAGGTATTATTAAAGACATTGCTCTAAGTGGAGACATGTGTGGGTGCAGAAAAGGCCTTTCCTTGCATGGTATAAATGTCAGCATTTTTGGATGTATTGGATTTGACCATCCTAAGCATCTTAATTTCTCATTTTCTAAAATAAGTGCAACCCCAGCAATATCAGGTCAGATATCTTTGCTACTTGCAAGAGTAATTCTTGGTCCTTTTCCCTCACCAGTTTTGAAGGGATTTTTGAGTTATGAAGAAGTATCAAGTCAGAACTTGAATGAAATGGCTGACTTTTATGCTGTAGTCTGATAGAAATTACAAGAATGGCTTTTTGATTAACAGCTTTTGATTAATCTTGGTCTAAGAAATTCTTAAACTAGCAGAAGCCTGAAAATAAATGTTCCTGTGATCTGGTTACTTGTATTAAGGTGATTAAAAATGGGACTCCCTTTTCTGTCCTTGAAATATACACATATTCAGGGTGCTTTTAGGCAGGCAGACATTCTAGATACTTTGTTTATTACCTTGGTCTGAATGGTTTTCATTAATGACTACTAATATTAGTAGTCTTTAGAGAGTTTTTTGTATTGAATTTACAAACAAATGTATTTATATGTGCCTTCTAGAAGTTTCAAATCTCTCTGTCTAGTTTTTCTACTGAGATCCATATGTTCTGTTTATTTTTCCAGGCAGACATAACACTTTTATTATTTTTATTTAAAAGAGCAAGGAGATAATATGTTAAGTTACATATTTTTTAGGACTGTTTAAATGTTCATAGTTTCCTGATGTATTTCTGTTTAACCTTTGACAGACACTTCCCTTTCAGTTCTGATTTATAAAAAAAATCTTGTGCTGCTATGCAGTTTAAAATAAATGAGAGATGTTGCAGGGAAGTAAATTTAGCTACAGGACTGTGTAGATGACTGAAATTAATTCTTATTAACTTCTGCAGGTATTAGTCACCATTTATTGGCTAGGGAAAGCAGCAAACAGCTGCACATCATATAGTGGATCCACCCTGAACCTGAAGGAGTTTGAAGGCTTCCTGGCACAAATGAGAAAGGTATCTTTTTGTTATGTTTTGGCAATGGAAATTTACTTCAAATTATTACTCTGATGAATAAACTGTTTCTTTCTAAATATGAGAGAAGGGGGGCTGGAGTGCAAATTCCTTAGTAAACCTCTACTTACATCAAAAATATTTCTCATTCTACCAAACTGAAAACCACTTTGGCAGCCAGCTTTGTGGTGCCATCAGTGATGCAGCAAGTAATGTCAAATAGGGCTTTAGAATTGTCATGTGGCTCTTTCATCTTAATTTCCATGGGTTTTGGTTTGAATTTTTTTTCATTTATGACACCAAGTTTCAGCTAGAAGAGCTGAGATTCAAAAGTAATGTGGTAGGACTCAAAACAACATCGTTTTTTTTCTTCTTTAAAACATTCAGTCTCATGGGCAGCTTTTTTGGTTTTTTGTTGTGACATAAAACATCAAACCAAAGGATCTAAATAAAGCTGAAGTGGAGGACAAGGAGATTATGTTTCACCAAAGGCATAGTTAGGATAAATCTGTTTTTGCCAAGCGCTAAATTCTGGTTGAAATCATATTTGGTGGTTTACGATGAACTGATCTCTGTTGGAAGAGAAAAGCTGTGATTGCTGTCGAGTGGTTTGAGGATTTTTGGTTGAGCATTCTAGCATGCCCTGAGCCTTGACATCATACACTTAACCTCATAGTTAATGCTAATGGTTATCACTGATAACCAAACCTGCTTTTCTTTGGGATGGAAGGGCAAAGAGCAGGTGTGGAAGAGGATTGGGAGCACCACGTGCTGGCACCACGTGTGTTGGACCTCAAGAAAGGCTGTGCAGACATCTTCTACGGTCCACAAAGAGCCTTGTGCCTGCTATTCCCTCCCCACCTCATGTAAGAGCCATGTCATCACAGGCAGTAGGGTTTGGGGACCATGGGAGACTCTCTAGACTTAAATTGTCCTTCAGCTCTGTGCTGCTGCAGCTGTGCCAGATGCAGATCTTCATTCTGGGATCTCACAGGTCCAGCACCACTGGAGAGGAAGAAATGCTTGTCTGACTGATAGCAGCTCCTACACCCTGGTGTGACCAGAGAACCTTAACTAGATGGGTAAAATTCCTGTTTGTGAGCCCACGTCTTCTGAACAAGCAGGTGAAAATGGAGAGGAAAAGAGAACATCCTGCTTCTCTGGAGAATTTATTTTAGTTTTCATTTTAATGACCTGTGCTTATCACTTGGAACTTTGGGACTCATGAGTGATATGACTGAGCCTGAGCAATAAAAAGATGAAGCTAGTAGTTGAGTTGTTTACAAGTAGAAGGTGTGGGGAGGGAGCAGTTTGCACTCCAAAGGGTCTGAAAGGTGAAACAAACCCAAAAAAGGGAGCTAGCACAGAAAAATTGCCAAAGTGCAGGTAGCCACAATGTTAGTGCTGCATGGTATCATGATTTATTTTTTAATGTTTAATCTCACACCACAAGGCTCCGCTTTTTCCAGTTGATATTTACCCATGAAACTAATCACCAGAGCATTTTGGAGGTCCTTTCTTGAGCCCTTTTTGGGATGAAATAGGCTAGGGGCAAAAAGAAGCATTCTCCAGGGAGCTGGTGCTCGTGAAGCACCTGGCTGGGCGTTGCAGAGTGCTGCAAATTAAGGATGTAAGCAAGAGGCTGGTACTTGATTTGTTGCAAATGTTGGAGCTGGGAGTAGAGTAGAGGTCTCATAAGAGCTGAAAGCTATATATGCCTTTAATGCATAAACAGAGCATTTTGCAGTCCTGAAAAGTCTTATTTAGGGTGATGTTGCTGTGATGGCTGCTGATGACTTCTTTTACCATGTCCCTACTCTTGTATTCCTGCAGTATTTCCCACTGGCAATTGTGGGTTTGTATGTTACTGCATTTGAAGAGGATTTGGTTGTAAAATATAACATGTTAATCATGCTGTGCAACACTCTGATGTTCTTTATAGCTGAGCTCAAGTGATGAAAAGACACTTTATCACATTCTCTACTGGCGTTTTTTCCACAGAATTTAATAACTAAGTCGACCATAAATTCAGTGTGGTTTAGTTTTTCTGTTGTAAATCCTCTCTGCCCTCCTTTTTTAATAAGCAAATCAAAAGGCAGCTCTGATGTAAGTTGTCTTGGAATCATCTTTTTCTACTTCTCATGCTGAAGGGGATATTAATTTCTAATTTTATTCATGCTATTCTGTTTTTAATTTCATTAACTATTTAAGTACTCATTCTTCTTCACTTTAAAACTAGAAATTCCCAATGACAAAATGTCAATGGCTTTTTGATTATATTCAGTGGGTGGAACTTCCTGGACAAATGCATCTTGTATTTGGCAGTCACACTTAAACTGCCACTCTGTGACATACTGTGTTTTTAATTAGATAATATGAAAGACCAATGCACTGTTGTGTGTCATGCCACGGTGTTACCAGTCCCACAGATAAGCACATTCCCACTGATAGCATTTGGGAGATGACGTCTGCTCAAGGCAGGACGAGTACCCGTCTGTGTGACGGCATTGTGTTGTGAGAGTGTCTCTGCCAAGGGGAAAGCTGTAAAGAACATGTTTACAGAAGTCTAGGATCCTGTCCTGGTGCCTGCCTCTTAATTCCTAGTGAGCAGCATGCAAAATTAACATAAACAGGCCATTGAAAGTAGGTTCTGCAGAACTCATTAGTTCACAATTGGACTGTTTTCAAACTCAGGGAGATAGTGAATGCGGGATGGGGCTTTTTGCCCAGTTTGAAGTCCCTGTAGCTGCTGAACAGTTCTGTGTCATTCAAATACAGTAATTTAGGAAAATGGAAGTGTGCCTAAAGATTGAGAATAGCTGATTGGTATGAAGGGATGAGTGGATTTAAGGAATTTGGATTTTTTAAAAGATTTTTGGATCGTGTCACAAACGGGATTTTGATAGGATTTGTAGATTTGTTCTTGGATATGTGTAATTCATGCAGATTTCAGGGAGACAGATTTTTGTTGTCTATTGTTTCTACCAGCATTTTAGTTCACTAAGCAGAATTGGGAAAGGAAATTACATAGAATTCCTTACAACTCTTTTAGATGCATTTTATCTGTTTTTAGAATATATTTTCACTTCTATTTACTGTGAGGTTACTTAATGGCATTACTACAGTTTAGCTTGGCCTCAGGTGACCTTTGCTGCTGGCCTTAATGTGGTATTTTGGCAGATTAGTAGTGAGTGGCACTAATTAGGCCTTCTTCCTGAAGAGTTTGCAGGGCGTTGGGTCTGATGTCTCAGTCCTGCTTCAAGCCTCCCTCTTGTTCAGCAGGGGAGTGTTGGTGAATTACTGCAGGGGCTCTCCACTCTCCATCACTTGTCTGGCAAACCTGCTTTTTTGTGGAGGTGGCCCACCATAGCATACTGTGATATTCCTGATTGATCTTCTCATTGGCAATACTAGTGACGGGTAAAACCTTAGCAGTCAGGGACAGCGGGAGCTCTGCTCAATATAGCCATTGTGCTTCAGCTAGTAGTAAGCAGGGGGTGCTTCTTAATTAGGAATTAATATTCAAATGCTTCTGGGGGAAAAAAACCTCACATTCCAGCCTCTTTGGGTCACAAAATGTCTGATAATGGCACCCACATCTCTGACTTTACTTACTGTTGGGGGAGAAAAAAACACATTTATCTCTGAACAAACTTAGTTATTTTTGTTTTTTCTCAGTCTGTGTGATTGTAATTAATATTAGAGACACTCTCTAAAACAAGGAATTTATTATAATGCAAGAGTGAGGATGGCTTCTATTGACCTTTCCCTCTGCTGGAGTTTCAGTGTTTTAGTATGTGCTGCTTGCACTGGAAAGAATTTATAATCACAGGGCTGTCAAAGACAACCATTGTTCTCCCTGCTCTGAACATGTGGGTCAGCTACAAGTGCTTTCATATCCCCCAGAGCCAGGAGCTGGCAAAGAGTAAAGAGCACAACTGAATTCTTCAGAGGCATCGGGAAAAGCATTTTGCATATTTTTCATTGCTGATTGCTTGAGAAAGACATCCCTCTTTCATAACAGGAATTTCTCTTCAAGGTAGACGGAGGCTGGGGCACACTGCTTTATTATTTGCCGAGCTGAAGCAGCAACAACAAATGCTGTCTGCTGGGGTCCTGGCCAGATACAATAGATGGGCAAGGAGAGGCGGGGGGATCTTTTGGAAGGCAGCAAACTTAAACCTGATGCAGGCACGATGTTAAAATTGTAGTGCCTTTGGCTGTGCTATGGACTGTGGACGACAAGTCAAGTTTCAGGTTACTTTCACTTTTGATCAGTTTATTAACTGGTCTATTGGAACTTTTTCTCAGTTCATTATACTAATCTAATGAGAGTAGTTTCTTCTTAAACAGCATAAAACTGGTTTATTGCAAGCTTGCACTTTGTTTTGAAGGGAAGAAGGGGCAAAACCCAAGGAAACCCTTTTTTGGGGAGATTTTTAGTATTTGGGAAGATGCTTTGTTTTTTGGTGTGTAATGCATCTCACGAGTATGTCAGTGCCTTCTTTATGAGGAGGTTCCTGCTATATTTCCATGTAGGAAACAGAGGATATTGAGAGCCCCAAGCGCAGCATTCGTGACAGCGGCTATATCGACTGCTGGGACTCTGAGCGCAGTGATTCCCTCTCCCCGCCTCGCCACGGCAGAGATGATTCCTTTGACAGTCTGGACTCCTTTGGCTCCCGCTCGCAGCAGACACCGTCTCCAGATGTAGTGCTCCGAGGGAGTAGTGATGGTAAGTACCAGTCACAGGGCGGCACATGCATAACATTGGGACATAGAAGCAGCGTTTCTGGAATAAATGTGCCATTCAGAAGCTGCACACAGCCTCTGAATCGGGCAAATCCAGTAGGAGAACTTCTCTGTGAATGCTGATCTGTGCTCCCTGAGGTGTAGATGACTTTGCCAACAGCTTACCTAAAGTTTGTCTCAAGATAGTGCAGCATTGGGAAATGAGTTACATCATTGCAGAATAATTTTATGATGGGAAGAGTGTTTTTCTGGGTTTTGGTGTAAGAGGATGTTATGCAGACTCATTTTAACTTACAAACTAGGCTGAAGCAAGACATAAAATTACAGGAACAGGGTGTCATGAATGGTAGTAAGTAAAATGTTTGCTTAAGTAAATGCAGGGCAGATAAATGACATGGAAATATATTGAGAATTTCTGATACTTGGCAGAGTTTTGAATGCTTATGTACAGCACTTTATCAAATGTCATATATCTTTTTAGGGCATTTAGAAAACTGGGTAAATTAATACGTCCCAGCATCAGAGCTTTGTACATGTTTGTGAGAGGACAGGCAGCTCTAGGCATGCAGAAGGGGTGCTGCCACTTTGCCTTTCTTTTCTGAATTCAAGAAGTTTTCAGAGGCTTGTAAACACAGCATGCTGGGTGAAGAAGGATTTGCTAGGAATAGGCGTGGAGCATGCATTTACGTTACCTGTCATGAGTAGGATTCTGGTTTAGGACAAAAGGATGCATGATTGAGGCTCTTTCTGTGCAGTTACATTCCTGATAAACAGATTAATAAGTCAAACTTCATCAGATGAAGTTATGTTGCACACATGAATCACTTCTCCTTAGTAATGTTGTTTATTTAATTTAAAAAGGAAAGGCAGGAAGATTTTTTTGGTAGGAACCAGATGTTCACACTGCTTTTGGCAGTTTGAAAGAAACTGATGCTAATCATAACCGGACACATGAAAGATTTCCTGAGGTGATGGGGAACTCCTTAGAACTGGAAAGCTGGCAGGGAGAGCTGGTATCACAGTAGAATTATGAAAGAGCCCTGGGAAAATCAGAGCTAAGATCGGTTCTGCTGCTCTGAGTAGCCTGTGGTGTTTAGAATGTTACTGATTGACCATCCAGAACTAGCTACTGGGGCTGATTCCCCGAAACAGCCTCATGACCCCTCAGACACTGAGCAGAGCACAGACTCCACATTATAAAATGCTTTAGTGCCTTCTGAAATGAGACAAGCATGGTGGTGGCAAATAGGAACACCTCACGTGTCCTAATCAAAAATTAGACCCTGGGTGCTCAAGGGATGTCCAGTGTCCCTGCTTACTTGGAGCTGCTAGACAGCCAGTTACATATGTCCTGTAGATGCTTCCTGCCAACTTCTGCTGTATTATCAGATGTTAGAAAGGTTTTGTGGTTGTTTGCCACAGATTGTTTGCTAAGACATACTATTTTGTCACATTCCTGAGTCTGTAACAAACACAAAATAAGATGAAAGCACACAAAGCTTGTTCTGAAAAATTAGTCTTTAACCAGGGTGCGTGCAGATGCTGTGTGCACATGTACGACTTGGCCAGCCAACACTTTCTAATTTGTCCTATTTTCCCTGCTTACTACTGCCATAATTTTACAGCTGTCTCCTCCAACAGTTGCAGGTGAGGTGTAACTTGGCTGACCTCTTTTATGTTGAACCTCTTCCTGTGGTCCCAGCAGGCCAGTGTTTTACTCAGCTGTTAGTAGTTTTTGATAGAAACAGTATATTGGACTCGATGATCTTAGAGGTCTTTTCCAACCTAAACAATTCTATGATTCTATATGCAAAGTTGGACGGAGGAAAACATTTTGCTTTCATTACTTCTTTCTCCATTCAAATAGGAGCTTTATAAACCACATAATATTATTGTGAAGTAAAACTATGGTTCCTTCCACTGTTAGAAGAAATAAAAGCCTGAATAGACATTATTTAAATGATGCTAAGGTGATTAGTTTAGGTGGAAGCAGTACATAATACTACCTTCACAAATGCCATCTGTGATTAGTTTCATTGTTGGGGAACTGCTCTGGTGTCCAATGGAGAGCCTGTCCCTTAACAAAAAACTATCAAAATCAGTGGTAGAATAGAACAGTTATTTAAAACACGGTAGAATTGCAGACTGAGCTGCCTTTAGAGTTGCCGATTAATAAAATGCTCTCCTTGGCCAGCTTGTACATGGATCCTTTTAAGAAGGATCTTTGCATGTCTATAGTGTATAATTGCTTGTTACCAGTTGTGGAAACTGCTGCTGCTTCTACTTGAAAATGTAGAACAACAAATTTTAGGTTATAAATGTAGAGCACAGCTGCATCTTCTATTTGTTACTTTGGCTTCAAGTACTTTTTTGCAAATTTGAGCTGAAAATAGTTTCATGAGTAAGATATGAATAATTAAAGAAGCTGTTTTTCTTTGAAGTACTCAGCTTGGGGATGCTGGTAGGCACATCAGTAACGAGAGGAATGTGTTCTAATTCCTCTGCTACTGTGGTTATCTATTTCATCCTTTCTGTCTACTAGTTCAAGACTGGTTTTGATGTGTTACAAAAATAGACACCAGAGCAAAGTCAAAAGCAATCAGAATAGCAAATAACAGTAAGGGATTTTTTTCTTATCTTTTACTTATTCTGCGCCCTGCTTTGACTAATGACACTACAGCCCTTCAAACCTCAGCTGTCCTCAGACACCCGTGATTCTGTGATGGTATCTCCACTTCTTGTTTAGACATACATTCAGAGTACCAATTTTGGTGCTAGTTGTCAAAGTTCTTAACAAAAGTTGCTCAAGCAAAAGATTACTGACAAAAAAATACATTGTGATTTCTGTTTAACATTCATTTCCATTATGTCATGTCTTTTCCTACTGATCCTTTTCACTCCTCTTCGTCTCTCTCCAAGAAAATAAAGAAAAACTCAATCTACTGCAAAAGCTCTTTGCAAATAACATTCCTAGCATATTTAGACCTCTTTTTTCTTCCCCCACTTTGAATTATACACAAACTACTTGTGATTTTTATGACTTCATTGTTTTCAGTTGTTCAGTATGTAGCACAGTGAATTAACTATTAATTTACAAGTGTTTTGAATTAACAAGAGGACACAACCTGAGTGGCTTCCCCTCACCCTAAAAAGGGGAACAGCTAATTGCAGATGCAAGTGCTGCAAAAGAGCCAAGGACCAGAGCCATCCAACTCTCCAGAGCCTGGAGAACATGCAAATGCTGGTGGGACAAATGGCTGAACACACTCCACTCTTCAAACCAGGGCCCGTGATAAGGTTGCACTGCTGGGAGAAAACTATTTGCATAACTTCTTTGTGAATTATTTTAAAAGGCTCATGATAGTGCAGGGAATCTAGGCTTCCAAAATGGGAAGTTCCACACTGCTAATGCTCTTTAGGGTGTTTCTCCTACAATTTGGGAGTTTCAAGTCAGAAACTTGCCTAAGTTTCAAGTGTGTTAAATGCATTGTAGATATCAGGAAGTTTAGTTCATTTGAACAAAATCAAGTGGTTGCCCAGCTCTGCTAACCTTGTATCTTATTCTCTCAAACTCTTGATTTTTCTCTGCCACTTTATTTCTTCACTGTACTGATCTAACATCTTAATCCTGAGATCACTTCCTTCTGTCCTTACACCTTTTTATCTGGGTATCAAGTCTGTTTATTCTGCAGTGTGCTGGACTGATTGACTAAGCAACCAGTGAGACTGGAGAGAGACCATTGAGCCTTCCGGTTCACAGCGGCAGCTGCTGTTCTCAGATCTTGACCAAAGCTTGTGCTGTCTGTGTTCAAATTGCTGTGTTAATGTGTGTGTAGGAACATACACATATTCCTGCCATTCTGTAGCTATACAACATGGAATCTTTTTTTGCTTGTGCTTGAGTTAGGCACCAGTTAGTCTAGGTTCAAGACTGTGAATCAGATCAGACATGCCCTTATGTACAACTGGGAGTAATCTGGGCTTTAGGTAAACTTTTCTCCTATGTGATTAACAAGTCTGGCTGAGTTTTAATGTAAGGTTTTTTGATGTAGCCTGTGGCTGAAAATGAATTTTTCGGGGAATGATGGAAAAAAGTTTACTGTCTATAGAGATGTTGTGGCTCCTACCTTCAGTGAATAATTTTAAAATACAAATGCAGGTAAAAGTGGCTAAATGTAATTTTTTGGTGGTATCTTCTCTGATTTGTAGTTTAAAAATAACCCAAACAACTGGATGAAAATGAAAATAGAACGGATTTTTTTTCTCCTTCCTCACTAGGGAGAGGAAGTGACTCGGAAACTGACCTGCCACACAGAAAGATGCCAGATGTGAAAAAAGATGATATGTTGGCGAGGCGGACCTCACATGGTGAACCTAAATCAGCTGTGCCTTTTAACCAGTACCTCCCAAACAAGAGTAATCAGACTTTCTATGTACCTGCTCCGCTTCGGAAAAAGAAAGCTGAACGAGAGGAGTACCGAAAGAGCTGGAGCACAGCGACGTCACCGCTAGGAGACAGACCTTTCAGGTAAGACTGGCCTGTCCACCTCCTCCCTTCCTCACCGATGATGCTCTAACATTTGCCCAGTTTTCATTCTTTTCACAAGGTGTATGATGCTGTAATAAATCTCTTGCTGCTGTGGTACTGATAAGTAGTTTTTAGCAATTGGTGAAGCTAGGAGAAAAGCAACAAGTAGAAAATCATTGTTGTGATGTCATTATTTATCCTACAATGCAATGTGTAGCTTCTGTTTAACAAGATACTGGTTAATGTAAGTAACGTGGATGTTTGACTCAAACCCAAGGCTGGAAAAAACTTTTCTGGACAATCTGTTTCAGTTGTCAAGAAAATTACTGACAAATGATAATTAAAAGTAATGTTTTATATATTTAATCAAAATAGATAATATTTTTTCTGTGTTTTTTTGTAAAATAAATTCATTTGTATGTTGTATTTAATACATCAGTATGGTTTGTATAGCCGTGACTCTGCGTGTGACTCTGCATGTTGGTTTTGTCAACTAATACTTCACTTTTGATTTGGACTAAGAAACAACCTCATTTAAAGAGCATAATTACCTTCCCCGATTATTCATCAGAATTCATCCTTTGGCATCTTGACTTCAGCAAAATGTGCTTTGAAGTGTGTATGTTTTAAGCACAGCCTGCATTAAACTACCTTGTATAATTCAATAGCAAACCCCACCCTGAAACCATAGAAGAAGAATTGAATGAAACATCAGGACTGTGTGAAAAGGAGAAAGTGGGCTCCATGGCTCCTGAAGCATGCTCCCTTAAAAATCAATTAGGTGTGAATCAAAGTGAAGAAAACTCCATACACCAGTCTCCTTCATGTAGTGCAAAAGAAACACCAGCACCCAAGGGAAAAGATGTGGAAGAGATCAGAAAGTTAAGAAGACTTGAACAAGCTGGTATTAAGGTCATGTCAGCAGCCCAGCGCTATGGCAGGTTAGCCCAATGGTGTGGGAAAATCGTGCACGATTCACAATTGTAGGATTGGCTGAAGTGTGGGCTTCCTTGATCCGCTGTGATTTCACATCTCCTAACAAAAATCCAGTCTGCTAAGCACTCACAATTGCTAGTGAAGGTCTTGGTTTGAAAAAGCTTGTGATGTGGCAGCTGTGGATTGCAGAGTTGTATGATGCTAACTGCATTTGTGTTGAAAAATTGTATTGTCTTACAGCATAATGTAAACAGGCTTCAGGAAAACTACTACACAGAATACTTGTCACCTTCCACTTAATGCTTTCTTGTATTTAATAAAAATATATAGAAATCTACATTAAATGCCTTGTTTAGGTAAAAGTTTCAGAAATTTACATTACTTGTTGCTGGTGGGATGCTTTAGTTTACTGAACCCATTTTTCAGGTGGTTGATATTTTTAGCTGTGTTAGTAAATGATACATTTATTTTTAATGGCAGGAACTATAAAAGCACAGTGCTTGTTGACACATGTACCAGTTTAAGTATGGAGGCATTGTTCAGCAGACATAATTTGCCTGACTTTAGAACAGAATATATGTAGTTATTCACTTATTACCTATGTTATTTATTTTTGGATGTTGTTCAATTTGGATATTTCCTGTTCTTTAACTTGAGAGCTGAATGATGGCTAAGCTCACAGCCCATGCCTTTCCATTATCTCAATCTCTTCTGCTCATGGGGATGACCTGCAAAGTAGAGTTTTAGCTAACATGTCAGAAGATAAGGCACTTATAAACAATCAGAATGGCTTGGCTAAAGGGTAAGTGTCCAAATGTCCTCCTGTGGGGTGTGGGGTGAAATCCTAACAGTGAGTAGTTTATCAGTTGCTGGTCTACAGTCTGGGCTTTGAAAGCAGTAGGAAGAAATGCAGGTTGTATGTGATACAGTTTATTCATAGGTGCAGTGAAGCTGGTGTGCAGCCACAGATGTGCCATATGCAGATGAAATAGTCAGAATATATGCTGGCACATGTGCTCTTCCCAGGTCTACTTCACTCTTGTCAAGCTGTACTGAACCAGTGTTTATGTCTGGTTGTGGGGTGTTACTTTTGACAAAGCCCAGTACTAATGATGAGGAGCTGTCTGGCATAAATTAGTTCTTCAGCCTCATTTTGTGTGCTAGTCTATTGGGAATCCATAAACCAGAGGGGTATCAGCATAATTCTATTCCGACTCCAAGGCTGTAGTATTAATGGTAATAATGTAGTAATATGTAGTAAAATGTAGTCATTGCTTGTGTTTAGCAGTGCAGTGCATAATAAATAGCTCTATTTGCATTTGGAGGATGCTCACCGTGTTGAGAGACCCTTCTCCAACTCTGTGCTTGATCTACTGTTTTGATGTCCACAAAGGAAGGATGTGTGAACAAATGTGTGGTTCTTTCCTTGGACAATCTGTTGTCCTTACAACCCTTATGGAGAAGGGAGGAGAAATAACAAGTCATTTTTCTTCCTTGCTCTCAGTGGAAATGACTTGTGGAATTTGGCAGCTGGAAGAAGGAGGAGATGACAGTTTTCTGTTCCAGCTAAGGGTCAAAGAGCAGAGCTTTGTAACCCAAGCCTCACTGTAGCAAAGTAGGAGCCTATTTCTGGGGATTGTAGGAAGAAACAGCAGAAAAGGCACAGGGGACAGAAGTCTGTAAGGAAAATTCTCTGTATGTGAAAGTGGAAGAATGGTGGGTGAGGAGAAAGGGAAGAATTCAGTAGTGACACTTTAGGATACATTTAACCATATTTCTTAATGTCTTATTGTTCTTCTCTGAACATCTTAATTTTATCTTTCTTCTTGGCCTCAAGTTCAATTTTCCATGCACTATTAGCATTCAGCAATTCTCAGTCCCTCTTGTTTCTATATTCTGATTTTTTTCTTTCACCCTTCTTACTCCCTCATCTTTCTTTGATACCAGCTTCTCTTTTGTGTTTTCACCTGAGGTTGTAAGTTTTTTATTTTAGTTCCTTTGAGTTGTTTGCAGGCTGTTTCCTCTCAACTTAGTGACCTCTGGAGGACACCCACTGTGACTTTTGAGTTCTACAAGGCATCTAATTGTTCCTAAAGCTTAAACTCAGTAGGGGACTTTTCTGAGTCCTGAACAGGAAAGATTTGAACTTGTATGCAAATGTATTTTTTGCTTGAAGTCAAAGTGCCTGTCTCCATTGCTGTAGCATGTTCTAGGAAAGAGCTCCTTTAGTTAGCTGAATTAGATGCTGTACAAATGCATGCCAAAAAGTATTTCCCCTTCCCAAAAGAGTCTCTGTTGCATGTTGTTTCACTGATATGTGATCCTCCTTACTTGCTTATTGCCTGCACATCTGTCTCTTAATTACTGTATTGTATGTAAAAGGTAGGGATCACATTCATGGAGACACCCTAAAAAGAAAATAATTATGTTTAAAGAGATGGTGG
Organism: Motacilla alba alba; assembly: GCF_015832195.1. Lineage (NCBI taxonomy): Eukaryota > Metazoa > Chordata > Aves > Passeriformes > Motacillidae > Motacilla > Motacilla alba. Next base: position 23,453,947 of record NC_052019.1, read on the forward strand.
AGAGGAGAATTTAAGAGAGAAATGTGAGCAAGCTTTGATATGTTATGATATGTTCGTTGAAAAATAACATGGACTCTTACCTTGACAGAGCATAGGGATCCAATACCCTTCCATTGTTCTGAAATGCAATACAAGGATCCACAAGCCTGTATGAGACCTTGCTTCAGGGAGTGCAAATGCCTGCAAGTCACTTTGGAAGCACCTGCTGTACCAGCATTGACCCATTTACTGTTTCTGCAACAGCTGGGGCTGGGTGTGCAAGAGCAATTTGCAGCTAAATCTGCTATTTAGTATTTGCTAATATCTAATATCTGTACCTTGGTAATGAAAAAAATACTTTTGAGACTATCATAAACTGTTTCAGGAGACCCCAAAATGTCACAGCTAATCTTTGATTCCATGAAAGAAATAGTAGATTAATGGAAAATATTCTCAACCTAGAAAGTGATTACTGAAGTCTGGTTACATACTAAAAGCCGTAAGTTTCTTATTGCAATGACTCATTATTGCACTTTTGAGTACTATAACTGAGTATTTCTTTGTTGCTAAAAACACTGCTCTCAGAAATGCTACATTTGATGCTCTCAAGCTTCCCTACTGTTGGTGGACATGAGACTGCCAGCTGTTTCTGAAGCTGTTGTGAATACAAATGTTCAAGAGAAAAAGGGACAGCAGTTCCCGTTTGGAATGCTATTGGCCAGTGCTGTTCTGTTGCCTTAAGTAAAATTTTGATCCTTCAGAGAGATCTAAGGAAAAATTTGCCTTTAGCTAGTTTGAGACCGTACTCTCCACATCACTAACAGGGGATGCTGTGTTTTGCAGCATAAGAAGGCAAAGGCAGACAGTTTCGTATGTCCTTTGAGCCTGAGCCAGGCTGGTCTGCCAAGGATGGTTTATGGCTTCCCCATAATTTTCTCCAGCAACTTTGTGGAGCAGTACTTTGAAAGGGCAGCTGAGAATGTAAAATAAGTGGTGTATGTAGTGGGCTTGCAGGGATTTTAAATTTTTTAAAAAGCAATCTTTAAATTTAAGGTTGTAGAGAAACTTGGAGGAACCTCTGAGCTATTTAGATTTGCTTTCTTAATGCCAATCTGTTTAATCCTTTGTGATCCCCTCTATTTCGCTTTGCATAGCAAGGTGTGCTACATGACAGAGCAAATGCCTGCAGAAGTACTGCATGAAACAGTCCTTGCTGCCCAACTTCCTAAAATATCAATATGAACAATTAGATTTTCAAATGTGAGAGCTGCCTAGCTCCTGCCATCTGTCTTTTCAGTTTGCCTAAGAGTATTGACCCTTACAAGTTAAAATAAGCTTAATCTTTATGGGTACCAGCTGTCAAGTGTCTTTACTGTCATAATCTTCAGTAACAGCAAGGCTGTGTTGATAGCAGTTGTGTTTCTGACGAAGGCAGGTGGCAATATTTTCTGGCATGCCAATATCACTGGTGTGCTATCATTGCAGCTACTGTATGTCAGCTGGCACAGAGGCATAGAGGGATTGGCATAGAGGGCTTATTCTGTGGGAAAGGAAAGGTTGATTAGGAAAAGAATCAATCATGGTGCATGTGAGAAGAAAACAGTTATGAATACTAGGATAGAGAGCCTCCGTGATTACTCAGATGGGGTTTTGTTTTGGTTTTGTTTTTTTTAACAGACCTATTAAGAAAAATGCCAAATATCTGATATTTCAGGACTCAGCAACATTTGCCAGGGATCAGATATTTGCATCACATTTCTTCCTTTGTTTGAAGCGTTCAAGAAGTTTAATACTGCCAGTTATGGCACTTCATTCACTGCATCTTGTATGCTAAAATTTGTTCTTACTGGTTCTTCCAGCTATAGCTAAAATAAGTAAAGTCCAACATACTGACTTTTTAATGTAAATTCTTTGTGGATTTGCTACTTTATATTATAAGTTTTATTTCTAGCTAGGCTTTGTGCAATCTAACAGCAGCTCGGAGCATATTTGATTACCCGTGCTTGTTTTTTGACCTGGAGATGAGTGCTGCACTGCCCTCTCCTTCCCTGGTGCATCAAGACCTTTATTTAATTTTGCTCTGTGTCAGTAAAAAGCCAGTATGTGAAGACAGTGGAAGCACCCCAGACATCATCCTTCGCAAGGACAACCCCTTCATGACACATTATCAAGGAAAGGATTCTGGCTCAGAAGATGAAGCAGCCAGCAGAGTTCCTGATTTAGAAAAAGATGACTTTGCCACCCGGAGAGCCAGAATGAATCAACCCAAGCACACAGTTCCATTTAACTCCTTTTTACTTGGACCCTATACATGTAAAGAGAAAGGTAAACCGGAAGATGTTAAAAAGCCATTGCAGATGGAAAAAAAGGAACATGCAAGGTGTGCATTCATGGTCTTATTCTTTCAATTATAATGCTTAATTTCACCGTGATATATTGCTGTATAGGCCTAAAGCTGTCTTGGCTACAAAAAATACCTTACAGGTCAAAGTAAATGCAAATGCTTTATCATAAAGTGAACCAACCTAATTTTTTGTTACAGTACAAGGAGAAGTGTTAATTTGCTGTGAGTGTAAATAAGATGAAGGCAGGACACTTTTGTTATCAAAGCTCATGAGACAGGTCATGAGTGTGAGTAGTGGAGAATAAACTTAGAAAATATGTTTTGCATCTCAGCTATTTTTCTGATCCCTTTCAGTGCACGTTTTTTGATGCATTTCTTTCATCTCATGCTCTTTTAATACCGTGCATGAAACATGGACCAGATGAGTCTTTAGTGAAGGCACTGAGTATATATGCCTGCTACACTGCACTGAATTATGTTGCACCTGGTCTTAATGAGTGTTATGCAGTATTGGTTTGGGAAATGGATCAGGGGTTACAAGGCTTCAGCCTAGAAAATCTCTTCTTTCTTCGGCTCAGTGATACAGACCTTTAAGAAGTTGCTGAACACAGATATTTGCTAGGTAGAGATCTTTTTCAGGAAACTGTTTTATTTGGGCAAACAGATGTGATTCTAGGTAAAACCATTATATACACATTACAGAGAACCTTGACTGTAACAACTGATATGTTCAGAAAACTTCTTCTAATATTTAAGAGCTCTTTTCAATTTTCGAGTGTCAAATGTGCCATTCAGTTGCTGGTAATTTGATTATATTCACATTTTCTAATGGCTAGTTTGACAGGACATCTGAGGAGCACTTAACAAAATTTTAATAGTCCAATGCTATTGACATGACTCTTAAGATCAAAGAAATTGTGTAGTATGTTTGAGAGCAAAACCTGAAATCACTGTGTGAATAATATTCAAAAGAGATATTTGTAGCTACTTAAGAGAAAGCTTATTGCAGAAATGCTTAATTCAGTAATAACATAAAGATTTTTCTTACTTCAGCTGGGAATAGAAATTCACATGAAGAAGTGGTCTCAGTAGTACATGAATGGGGTAGCATAGCTGAGAGGTTTGAACTTCAAATGATTCATTCCATGTTTACTTCCTAAAATTAATGTGAAACTAATATTATAAATTCAGTTTTATCTTCTTGAGCTCTGAACCTCTTCTTTTGATACTGACTTATAATTGCTTCCTCAAAATATCTCTCCTTGCTGAACTGGAATGTGCATTAAATTAGAAGAAGACGGGTGCACATGACATCAGTAAGGCAAACAGTTACAAGCAAAGAGAACCCACTTCTGCAAAATGAGAAGACTGAGTCAGAGGAGGAACAGCAGGTGAAAGAGCTTGATAATGAGAGAGATGATTTGGCAAAACAGAAATCTCAAAGCATCCTTCCTCAGCTACAAGAAGATGTGCTTTTTGTCAATGCCTCTATAACAAAAGCAGATCTGGAGACCTGGAAAAGATTGAAACTGTCAGGGGAGCCCAGGTATGGTTTCGGCTTGTAGACAGGATTGGCATCCTGGGAAGCATGTTTAGCTTGCCACAATCCGCTGTGCTTGTGACTTTAAACTTGAAGAATGCCTTGTTGACAACCAGTCCTTACCTATTTCTGTTTTCAGGAGGAGTCCAAAAATCTGTACAGATATGCTATCTGTCATGAAATGAAAGTGTGTCTATCATTTAGAGCACTGTAGTAGTTTCACAGTCACTTTATTCTTGTAGATACTCTTAATACAATATCAGAAAGGTCCCTCTTGTCATGTGGCTGAATTTGCTTCGAAGCTGCTTGAAGTTGAACAGCACAAAATTCCAAGCAGTACTGCTCTTACGCTAGCAACTACATTGCTCCTTACCAAGCTGTCTTCAGGACTCAAGGTGTTTTATACCTTGGGACTATTACCTGAGGATGACCATCTTTGCATTAATGTCTCTGTGCTATTTTGAGACCTGAGCTGATACATCAGCACAACACTGTACTGCAGTGCTGTGCAAATACACCACCACTGTTTCTCATTGCAGCAGGGCTTTCAGGAGCCTCACTGTATGGTGTTTGTACGCTCTTGTTGTTAACAAAACCTCTACAAAGGGAGCCAGTATAAAGCAGTTATTCTAAGCTGTTTCCCTCTGGAGATGGACTATAACATAGGCAGGTGATTTGTGACTCCAGTAGGAAAGGATGACAACTCCTATCCTTCCTGTTTGGGCATGCCATTTTGCAATTAAAGATGGCTGTCTGTTCTGGCATTCTTCTAACAATGTGGTTATTGTGTGTAGTTTTAGCTCTAATAAATCAAAACTCAATCAATCTTTCGTCCTGAAGATATTAGCAATCTCTCTGTTAATTTTGAAGTGAGTTATTAAAATCAGGATTCCGTCTGCTTGGTTTAGGGTAAGTGAATTGCCCTTGCTAGTGCTCCCATGTCACTGTAATTCCCTCGTGCCAAAGCGCGTTCTAGTGCCATACAGTCACTTACAGTGTGTGGCCTGGGTATACGTGAGCAGATAGGAAACTGTGGCTTTGTTAGGGTGAAGAACTGAACTTGGAACAGGCCATATGCTACATTCCTTGCCCTTAGGAAGTGCTTCTATGGATGTACTCCCTGAGTTTTCCCCAGGGGTCTGTAGTATCTTTGCATTTCATATGTCATTTGGGACTCAGTATATCACAGTTGTTTATACCTGTGTCCTCGAATTTTAAAATAAAACCCCTTCAAAACCTTAGGAGCATTTAATTTGTTTCATTCTGAGAGTCTCATGTTGGGGACATTCTTTTATTCCTCATTATGACCAGTGAAGAAGATTTCAGGTGTTCCAGCAACACTCTGCCACCAGCTGATACCACGGTGAAAGCTGTAGCCCATGATGATTTTGCTGTCCGCAAAACCAGAGCAAACAGAAAGGCTGGTAGCCCCAAGCAGAAGTTTGTGCATTTTGGGCCAGTAACTGAGATTGATCAAAAGAAATGGGACAAGCTTGTTATTGGCAGAGCTTCATCCAAGAGTGGAACAGAAGAGGAAAGCAAGAAAGACGGTGTGGAGAGTCTCTCTGGTGCTGAAAGCTCTCCTTCAACCACTGCTGTCAGTCTTGGGTTTGCTGAATACAGCAGTGAAGTATCTGAGCCAGAAAATGAGTCCAGGTATTTGGTGTGGTTTAGGAATTGCTACTGAGCTGTGAATGAGACCTGTTCTTGCCAGATGCTGATCTGCATGGGAGTGAACTGCTGCATAAACTCAAGAGGTGTTTACACACACAGCCTTGTTCAGAAGACATCTGATGTCTTCAGAGTGTCTTAACATATTACAATTGTGCAAAACGCTGTGCACAGGTCTTGTGAATGCTTGCTCAAAATTTCTGATGGGCAGTGAAGTCACTGGTATCTCAGAGGCTGAGCTATCATTCATGATTTTTCTGCTGCTTCAATTCCAGCAGCTTTTCTCTGCCTGCTTTCAGCACTTTAGGAATTTGTCCTTTAGCTTGCTGGCCTTTCTGTTCTTCAAAAAAAATTTTTTTCAAACCTAAGATTTACTTTCTTTTTGAAGATGGTGTACTGCTGCTCTCTGTTTCTGGCGTTTATCTGGAGAAGAATTATCTGGGTCGTTAACACATTAACAGATCTTATATTTCTTTGGCATTTCTTTAATCAGTCTGTGGCTGCAGCAAGAACTTTTAATGAATGCTTTTAGCAAGCAATTCATTCAGCTAGGTTTGTGTGTTTATAGAACATTTGCAAACTAAGTTAGATGACTCCTTTTCTTACCTTTCATTTCACCTGAGAACATTTTGTCTGTCTAACCCCACCTCTTATTCTCATCACTAGTGAGGGTGGAGTCAAGTCAGGTACAGATGACTCTTGCAGGAGAATTCCATCACCTGTACCAGCTTCTGATGTCATCTCTGAAGAACAAACCCCATGCAGTTTGAGCAAACAGCAAGAAATTTCCAAGGAAGAATGTGACAGGAATTTACCAGATATTGAGAGAGATGATATGTTGGTTAGAAGGATGGGAACTTTTCCGAGGCGTACCACAAGCTCCATTCCCATAAATTGTCCTCCCCTGTCAGTAGCTCCTTATCTGCTGCAGCAGCAGCAAGAGGAGGCTGTAGCTCGTGAAAAGGATTTGAAGACTCTGCAGGAAGGAGAAAGGTCAGAGAACAGAAGCAGATCCCTCTGAGCCTGGTTTGTGTGTGGTGTTAGCTTGGATCAGTCAGCAATGTTGTCCCATTCTTCACATGGGCTTTAAAGATGTGTTTTACTCAATCATCATGGCATGTGTTTTGTTTTGTAAAATTACTTACAAGAATGTATCCTATGAATATAAACCAGCCTGTTTTCTTTCATAATATTTAAGTACTTCAGTTGTTAATTGCTGTTCAGCATGAAAATAGTCATTCATCTTTTGGGGAGATTTCTTTTGCAAACCATAGCACTTTGTCTAGATTATTATGCCAGCTTCCAAGTAAATAAGTCATTGCATAGATTTGTATGCAATTCCCAACTTCTAACAAATCACCTACATAAGTGTGAGGTTCAACGTAATTTCCTCTTACTCCGTGTGCTGTGGCTAAAGATGCCTGGTTTGTGTAGTTGTCCATCATTCTCAACTTTGTTTTGAGTAACAGTACCTCACATTGCCTGAGCATCCACCTGCTGTACAAGTGAGCATTATCATAGAACAGTGTCACTTGTCTCTCTGAGCAGTACTGTCACACAAGAAGAGAGCCAAGAACAGCTTGAAATCCCTCAGCTGCAGAGTGATGGAACAGAAAACAAAATAAAATTTCCAGACCCTCAAAGAGATGACATGTTAGCCAGAAGAACTGGAGCTTTTCTTAAACAGCCTGGGCCCAGTGTTAAGCAGTTCCTTCCCATGCCATTTTCAAAGCAGCAGAATAAGCAGGGCACAGCTACAGAACTTGAGAAGAAAACCACGAGGTAAGAAAGTTATGTTTTTCTCCATCCCTTTTAGCTAGACCTGTGGGCTATTTGTCAAGATCTCTTTATCAGGAAGATTTGCTAGTGGCCCAGTAGTGGTTATTTTCATGCTTGTCCTCAGTTCTCTGCTAATTCTTTCTGCTCAGTAGAAGGAAGTTGAAGGTATCTGGCCCTTTTAGAAAGCTCATGTGGAGACTCAGACCAGAGCTCTACCAGATGCAAAATTCTAACAACGTGTGGAAACAGATCTGTGTAGCAATTACATTTGTAGAGGTGTCCATTAAATATGAGGTAATCATTACAAATGTATCCAGCTAGAAAAGGAGATGCTGGATGTAGTAGGTTAGGTAATTGTCTATAGCTTAACTAGTGCCAGTGACTTCCTAAGAGGAAACCTAGAGATCCTGAGATTCTTCCTGAGAATGCTCAATGTCTTTCTAAGCACTTTTGTTCAGATGTTTGAGGCTGTGTGAGTGTTGAAGCTCATGATGAATGAATGATAACAGAGTTGTCATTTGATGGTTGAGCCACATGCAAGCAAGAGTGGAAAGGTTCTTACTCATCAGGCTCTTCAGAGTACTTGAGGAGAAGGATATGCATGCACCTGTACAGACATGGATGAAATACTAGCTCTCATCTCAGCCAGGAGAAAACAAACCTGTCATCTAGCATAGAATTCAACAGTGGCTTGGTGTTGAAAAGACTTAATACTTTAATTTTCAATGATGTTCTGGACAGTTTATTTTCTGACTTAAAAGAATGGTACAAGCATTTGACTCTTAAAATTATGGGTTTTGCTCCTGCCTCGCTTAGCTTGTCCTGTGTCAGCTATTTGGGTTTGTAGGGGCTGGTTGTTTGTAACTTATAATTATGCTTTTCATTATGTATGTGTGATTTTTGAAATTTTGCTTAATACATCCCTTTACACGACTGCCTTTGGCTCACTCAGGCCTGAAAAATGTCCTCAAGTCTACACTAATAGCTCTGGAAAACCTGCAATAGAACCACCACAAGAACAGCAGCAAGGGCAGGAGGACAGTCTCCCACCTACAGGACAAGATGAGATTATTAGGACTGCCCAAGTGGCTGAAGATGGCAACAATGAAGTCCACCTTGGTCAAGCATCTAAGCTTCAGGAGGTCCCTGAGGAAAACAAAATGGAAATACTTTCATCCAAGGATGAGCATCTGCAAACGTGAGCTTTCTGGTGTGAATCACGCAGCTTGCAAACCCCTGTGTGCACACTTCAGAGTTTAGATTGTGCATTGCCAAGTGTGTTTTCAGTCCAGACCACAACACTGTATGTCAGTAATACACATTTTAGAAATGAGAACAATAGTTGTGTAATGCATTTTATTTTGATTTTTAAAAAATATTTAATTGAAAGCTAATTGAAGGGAATGATTGATTACCGTATATATGTTGAATTGCAAGAAAAGTTTATGTAGAGGAGATGCTAAAATGGACTCTGCTTATTGAGAGATGCTTATTCTGTTTCTCCCATGATTAATGTTGTAGTATTGACTTTTGCACATGATGCTCTTTTACGCTAAATCCCATATATATATATATATATATATATATATATATGTATATGTGGTTTGCATAGCTCTAAAGAAGACTACAATTGTAGTGAATGCTGCTGGTTTGTGTATTACTGGTAACTTTTTTCAGCTATCGTCCCCACCCTGAGGAAAGAAAACCAAAACCAACTAACAAAAAAAACAGCCAAAAAGCAAGCAAACCAATAAAAACCTCCAAGCCAACCAACCAGTCAACCAGCCAACCAACCAACCAACCAACCAACCAAAAATAAAAACCAAAAAACTCCCGCCCAAACAAAAACAACAAAACAAATGAACAAAAGATAAATAAAAACAACTAGAAACAAAATAAACAAACAAGACCACCAAAGAAATCTCCAAACACAAAACCAAGACCCACAAAAGGAAAAAGGAAATCCTGTGACTCACCTTCTGGCTATAGTATTTGTCTCTTTCATGCTTCAGTAATAGTGGTACTAAGCACTGCTGTGGAATGTAACTGTTACATTTTGTCTCAATTAATTACATATATGGCACAATGTAAATGCTAAGACGTTGTCTATTTTCAATAACTACTTTCTACACACATTTTAGGTATACTTCAGCAGATTTTATAATGTGGGGTGTAAGTATGTGTTTAAGGAGGGATGGGTGGTGTTCTCATGTAGTTTGACCTCAGGATGATCAGGTAAGTCTTGTTTGATATATACATTATCCCTGAACAGTATGGTTCTATTTTGGTCAGCTTTACTAGTAGAAGTGACGGTTGTACAAATTATACAGGTCCAGTTGCAATTACTACTTAATGTATTCATCCACAATCTAATTCTATATTTGGTCTTGTAGATTCGGCCCCAGAACTGCTGTGTCTGATGACGCAGAGTAAGTTGTCTTGTGTTCACAAGATTCTGTTTTAAACAACTTACACTGCATGCTTTCCCATCTTTCTACTAATTTAAAATGCAGTTGATGCATCATTATTATTTTGCAGTGTTTTGGCAAATAAATTTTTCAGACAGCACTGAAAAATGGAATGCGATATGGCTTACATTGCAGTTAAAAGTAATTTCTATATAAAAGTCCTTAAAAACTAAGCGTAATACTAATGTCCAGCTGTTGCTTAAAGTACTGTTCCTTCTTTTTTTCTTTTATTTTGTCTTGGATTTCTTCTGAGTTTCCATTGCCTCTAATCAGCTACAGGTAAAGAGAGCTGGGTTGAATATGGGTGTTGAAGAAAAAAATGAAGTAGGAGGAAGAACAGGAAGAAATAAAGAAAGCCCAAAGCAAAATAATATCATTGTGATCTTCAGAATAATTACCAGGAAGATACATCTTTAGCTGAGCCTTTATTCTCTTTTTAAAATTATATTCAATCCCTTCCAAGTTGAGTTGAATTTAATAATGTGCTAAATTTCAATTTTTAAGCTCTTCACCTCAATGCATCACTTTTCATAGAATGAGTAGAACTGACATTTATTGCATTCAAAAATTTTAATTGTTCAAGTATGCATACAAACTTTACTACAGAATAGTATGCAATGTCATTTGGAAAGCTCTTCGGAAGTATTAGCTATTTAGAAGAATAATAGTTGGGAACTACACACAATAATGTCCTTAATGTCCTTCTGTTCACAGAAATGCACATGACCTTGTCTGTTTCACAGATTAAATCCAAAAATATAAACATTATGGAGAGTTGTGGGGGTTTTATAATGAGTATACACAGAGACTCATATGCAATTTTTCACCCTTTCCTCTAATGATAAAGCTTAGAATCATGGTCTGAGTGTTCTTTACAAGTTCTTTAATATCTTTATGCTGAGCAAAGCCTCTGTTCTCTGACTACAGAGTAATTGTGATCATTTTCAAGCAGCAGGAATCTGTCAAATGAAGGGGTGAGATAAAAAGAGCAGTATAACATAGAAGTGTTATACTTAACAATGGGGACATTCCAGCTATTTCAGAAAGCCTGCTTATATGATTGATTTTTCATTTGTGTATGTCTGTATTAAGTGCAATCATGAGAGGAGGTACATGGAGATGCCTTCAAAGAGGCGTTCCAATGGTCTTGGTGGTGTAATGTGAGAGTAGCAACGATCAATAAATGATATTGCTTATTCCATACTGATTCTTATTTTGTTTTAGAAGGCAAAACAATATTTAAACCTCATTGTCATCTTTCCAGATGTGCTACAGTTTACAGAGCAACTATTTTCCTCTATTGTCTTTTTAAGGTTTTATAAAAGTAAGACTGCGTTTTGCCTTCTGAAGACAAAGTACTTATGAAGACTCTAATAAAACTTGGCTCTCAAGTAGGAAAAATAAATTGAGCTGACATTTAAAATACTTTTTAAATGTTTGTCAAGTCCCCATTGAAAACTGTAACTTGAATTCAGTCTTAGACTGGATGCTCTTTATTCCAGCAGCAAAACTGAGGACTCTTTTATTAGACTGGCAAAGTTCCCTTTGCTAGTTAGAGGAAAACTAGATATTGTCATCAGCCCTGGTCTGTCTCAGTGTCCAGAAAAGGCAATACTTAGTGTGCTGCTGCTGAACAGACCCATTACTGTCTCTTGAAGAGAGAGAATTCGGGTGGTACCATGATAGTCCAATGTGAGTTTAGGCTCACAGTGAGCTGAGATTTTTGAGTATTTCTTTATTAGTCTGATTTTGAGCCAGTCTGTCCCTTTTTATGTTTTGTTGGAGTTTCTTCAGTCTTAGTATAACTGTAAAATGGTAATGCAGCCACATAATAAATGCCTTACGTAAGGATTGCTAACACAGTGTCATAAGAAGGTTTTTTACCTTATCTCTCACTTTTAAATTAATTAATCTAAATGTTTAAGTCCTTCAGATTTTTTTTTAATTCAAAATTTATTTAGACCTGTTTAAAAAAATAAATTGTTGCATGATATCTCTCACAGGAACAACTGTGATTTGTGATAATAAAGCAGTGTGGCCTGAATCCCAGCATCCCAAATACACTGTTGGTCTGCGCAGTGCTTTCTCTCAGATCGTTGTTAGAATGGCAGGTCTGGTACTCTGGTCAGCAAAAAGGCCTTTTGCTTTGCTTCAGGACAGAGTTTGTATACAATCTCTGGAGCTGTGCTAATGGCAGAAAGTTAATGAACTTGAATTTGGTCCAGTTACATATTCCCTGTCTGCTTGTGTGCTATGTGCCTGCTGGCCCAACATGTGGTTCAAGGGAGGAGTAAATCTAGTTCTGTTCATGGAGGTGTTAGTGATTGTCTGGAGCCATTTGTAGATTGTACAAGACAGAAATAGGATGAAATTATGTGGGACTCAGAGTGAAGAGTGTCCTTGGATAGAAGCTCAGAGTTTTGGCCTCTTTGATTCTTTTCTAAGGATGAACTTGTCAGACAGAGAATTTGATTTAGACCTTTCAGTTGACCTTGTCCATGTACTCAGGAAAGGAGGTTTTTCTCTTTAGTGATTACTGTGTGTTGGTCAGAGTGGATCACAGCGCTTTGAGGTGGGACTCCTTCAGACTGCTGTTTTGGGAAGATAGTGTTGTGGAATAACATGTTGCTGCAGAGTTGAAGTTTGAACCCACCCAGTTGCTTATCCATGGCAATGAAGGCCCAGCAGCAGCAGGTGACTGCTGGAGTAGGAGGTGCATCTGGGTTTATAGTATATAGCTTGACTCCTGGCCAAGGCTAAAACTTTTCCAGAGAACCTTTTTTACTGCATTGTTAATAGTTATAAAAGCTGTTGCTGTCTTTGTGCACCCTGTGAGACCTGTGTGAATTTAGGGAGCATACATTAGACTTGCATTAGGAAATCCAGGTATTCCTGCTAGAAAAGCAAAATTCTTCCATCCCAAATGGCAGAGAGTGTGTACTCATGCACTCTACTAGGACCAGTAGCCACCATTTCAGATCTTACGTTTTCTCCTACTGCATGTGAATGAAAAATTGTTTGACATGAGGAAAGAGTACAAGAGAAGAGCTGCAGAAACAGTTTGACTCAGTAGGCACAAAGTATCAAATACTGAACACTAAAGGCTTTCTTAGTGTGAGTTTCGAAAGCTGTTAAACTGGAATAAACCCTATAAGAGTGACTTCATTGCAAGTTATCTATCTCCCAACCTACCTCACCAGTCTGCCAAATATGACTAATATTTAAGTTTTAAAAAGCAACACTTGCCATCTCTTTAGGTTTTGTTATTTAGGAGTATTCCAATCCAATCCTAGACAATGCAACTGTTAAACTACCCACAGAAAAACCCAAATTAGTGTAACCCTTATCACTCTGTCTAAGGGGTGAAGCACAGTAATATGTTAACTTCACTGTTCACGCTTAAAGGCAATAGGATGTTTTTTCTGTCCTTCATTTCTGAGTAAATACATACGTAGCAGGATGGAATCTGTGCATGTCCTTTTCCACACACTGTCCAGACCTTTCAAGTGTTTTCTTGAGAGTGGCATTTCTGTCTTTGCTTGCCTGAATACAAATGCTGGCTCATAAATATATGCACAGCTTTCTGTGAGTATTCACTTTGAATACTGTGGACACAGTCGCCCACAATTTCATCTTCATTGGGTGCTTCTCCTGCTAGTTGGCTCATTGGCTCACATGAAGCTGCAGGTGATCATTTGAGGACTGCTGTGAAATCACTTCATGTGGAACTGCATGGCTTTCTTTTAAGTTTTTTTTGCTTTGAATGGCACAACTGAGGTCATGTTTTACTAATAATAGGTAGTAGAGGTGGAGTAGTAAGCATGTTATCTTTATGTGAAAATCTTTATATAATATAAAAATAAGTATAACGTCAAACCATAACCTTTTTTTTCCTTTAACTCTCCAAAGGTCAGAGACATAAATAGAAAAAAACTTTTTTTTTGTCCTGGACGTCATCTTTTCCTTGCTAGGTTAGCTGTATTAATAAGTTGTTGCTGGTAGCATTGGATTTCTTCAAGGCGGAGAGGGGAGGAAAGGGCAGAGAAGAAAAAACCATGCAGTTTGAACTGAGTGTACTTTTCTGAGCTTGTAGCAATAGCATTTAGCTGGCCATGCTGCCCCTGATGTACTTCTCAAGCCTTCTTTTACCCTGAAATGGAAAATTCTGTCTGTGGTGTTAATCAAAGTGATCTTGAAAACCCATTGGGCACAAATCTTCAGAAAGTAAAATGTTCTGAATGATTTTAGTAAGAGCTATTGATGGAAGTGTAAAGTTAGTCGTGCTTCTTAGTGAGATATAAAGCTGTGGTTGACTAACAGAATGGGAAGCTGAGGAGTGTAATGCCTGAAGTACTGTGTAGGAGCTATAGGGATGCTAACAAGCCTGACTTGAGGACTGCTGCTTTTGAGAGCTTTGTAACAGAGCAGGTGTCTGATTCTGCTGTAGCACCCTCATGTGGCTTCAGCTCTTACAAGCTGAAGGAATATGAGCCTCTAAATAAGACTGGGCCTGTTGTCATTTTCCCCTTGTTTAGGAGTGTGAGTATGTTTGACATGAGATGTGAAGAAGAAGCTGTGGCTCAGCCGCATAGCAAGGCTCGCCATGAGAAGCTGCAGAACATACACAACCAGCTGAAAGAGGACGAGACCAGATGGCAAGATGTGAGTATACAACATTGTCTACAATGCTGGCAGGCACTGAGGCCAGCCAGCTAGGCAAAACTGGGACAACCTGCGACATCTGTACTTGCTGTCAAGTGCTTAAAATAATAAGGAGAGGGGTGTTTTTCCTCAGTGGATTGTTGCTAAAACCATAGAAGTTCATAATTTGTTGTAAATGAAAGAATACAAGATCTTCCAGTCCCTCTGCCTGCTCACCAGGTATTTTGCTTTATAAAAAAATATAAAGGAACTGTGATTAGGTTAAAAAATGGAAGAACAACTTTGAACTGCTGACTTCTCTAAATTTTCTAATTAGTCAATGTCTAAAGTGACAAAATACAAGACTAAATAGGACAGGGAATAAATAGGTTGGCCTTTTCTTTAATAAATTTGCATAGATACAGAAAACGTTAATGTTTTCCATCTTGTCCAAGCAAACAAATACGACTTCATGTTAGCTACACCCTGCTTGATTTACAAGGCTTTTCCAAACCCTCTTTCCTTGATGTGTTTTGTTAAGCTGTTCAAGCATTTGGCATTGTCTGCAGTGAATTAGCAAGGACAGAAAAAAATGATCTGCAGGTAAGTTAGTATAAGGAGTTTTAGTTTCAATTCTGTTCATTCCTAAAGATTGATTTTAAATAAGGAATTTGGGATATTTTTTAATTAAAAAAAAAAAAAAAAAACAAACCCAAAACACAATAAAACACATCACTTCAAGTATGGTAGTTTCTCATTACAAGGAAAACTTCTGTGAAACACCTCAGAGAGGTTTTTGGTAGAAAATTTTAGGAAAAGTTAAAAATAATTGTATATACAGCTAAGAAGTGACTTTTTATAGTAGAACAATGAATGACTTCAGCTGAAAGGTTTTTATGTGTGGGAAGCCATCATTTCCCAGCAGAGATAAGAATAAATCCAAAGGCATTCAAGAAGTTTGAGAACTCTGCTGTTGAATTGAAAATCCTCTGAGCTAAAGTTCTTACATTTTCCAGGCCCTCAGCCCCTTCTACCATGAACTAAAAGTTCTGAAGACATACTGAAAATGCCTTTATTAGAATGTCCTTGGTATTCTGAGGGCTTTATGAAGACATATGTCATGCTCTGATATTTTAGATGCCCATGCTATGAATTTGCCAACAATTAACAGTTTCATGGGTTTTTAAAATTATTGTTATTCTAAAGCATCAGAACTGGAAAAGATAAATATGTCTGGTTTTTAATTATGAGAAGAGAAGGAGGGTTTATGTTACAAAATTTGCTAATGAAAAACTAATTTCCAAACAATAGACAACAGTGGAAGTAGCTGAATAAAGAAATGCTTTGGTACTTCAATGAGAATAATTATTAACTGAAGAAAATGGTAGGCCTATGTTTCATGAAGGGGATTATAGACTGATATATGTAGGTCATGTGAAGAAGTACTTTAATGAACATTCCCTTAAGTATAACATCAATAATTCGTGGTTTTAAGCTAAATTAAAAGTGACAATATTTTTTCCTGGTTTTAATAAAATAAGTTATGCTTGCAATACCTTCTGCTGTTTACCAATAAAAATGCAATTAAAATATTTTGGAAACCATGTAATTAATGAAATAACCTTTGAATTGAGTGTTATGAATAACTGGGTTTTATTAAAACCAAAAATTGGTAGAATACATAAAATATAATCTGTATACAAATCTCCTGATGTGGAAAAGCTAATGACAAATGTTCCTTTCCAGTTTCCTAGGAAGTTACTTTTCTTTGCAGAAGTTCTGCCGTGCTTACTTTTTACATGTAAAATTTTGTTCCTTTGCTAGTTGGTTGAAAAGAACTTTTATGGTTTAGAAAACTTCCTTTACTGTAATACTTGTTCTGTGAAAAAGATCTTGCTTCTGTATCCTCCAGGATTTATGAATTCATAAAGGATGCAAGACCTCACAGGGGCCATAACGGGCACCTCCTGTGACTCTCTGGTTTAGTGTCAGGCTAGTTTTTCACAAAAGGCAGAGAACCAGATTCAGACAAGCTTCAGCACAATTTGAGGCAGGCAGATTCCAAAAAGACTGAGATTGTTACTTCAACAAGGACATCTCTATATAGCTGCATACAAACCATAGGCTTTTTACTCCGTCATCTCTCACACCAGCCAGGTATGAGCCACATCACTCTCTAATTTCTCTTGCTCACATCTGGATCCAAAATAGTGCAGGGTGGCCCTGATAAAAAATTTAAATTTGGATACTGCACTGGATTTTTCTATCAAAAAAACTCAACATCATGGGTCAACCATATTTGTATATAGCTGTCTGAAAGCATGGACTCAGAGAGCTTATGGAACTACAAGCTCTCTGAGGCCGACAGTGCAGCTGTAGCTCATGGTGAAACAATATCCATTCTTCCAATGAACCCCTGCTTCCCATATGTCTAATTATTAAAATTCTTCACCAAACACAATTTTTTTACTTAATCTTCCTGGGGAATTGGATTTTGTTCCTAGTGTTGGCCTAAGTGAAAATAAGTGTCCTGAGTGGTCCTTTTAGGCCAAATTTCCTGCCAAAAGCAAAGTAAGCAGTGAAGCTATGAAATCTTTAATGTATCCTGCTGTCAGCAGAAAATTCAGGCAACATATTCGTTTATGGCATGGTTTCCTCTTGTCATTGAAATAAACAATGCTGCCTGCAGGTGATGGGAGCCTAGTCCACAGGCAGGAACAAGTATTGCAACTAGCTGGTTGGGTTCATTGTTGCCTGTGGCCGCTTTTTAGTTATTTGCAGCTCTGCATTCAGGTGCCTTCCTTCTCTCACAGGACCTGGCTCGGTGGAAGAGTCGTCGAAGGAGCGCTTCACAGGATTTGATTAAAAAGGAAGCTGAGAGAAAGAAAATGGAGAGGTTATTGGCTGGAGACGGAACGAATGAGCGCAGGAAAAGCATCAAAACCTACAGAGAAATCGTGGAGGAGAAGTACGTTGTTTTACTGGAGTGTAGTGGCATGTCTGAAAATCCTGTGTGCTCCATAGCTGATAGGTAACTGTGGGCAGCCATGCCTGCAGGCCTGAGTGAGGGAGAGGGGAGGATGTCGGTGGAGCAGAGGAAATGGCTGTGATTTCCAATGTTAATGTGATGGTTTCTCTTGTGTTGTCTTCCTTGCAGAGAGAGAAGGGAGCGGGAGCTTCATGAGGCATACAAGAATGCAAAGACACAGGAGGAGGCTGAGAGTATCCTCCAGCAGTACACTGAAAGATTCACTATCAGTGAAGCTGTCCTTGAGCGTTTGCAGATGCCAAAAATTCTAGAAAGAAGCCATTCAGTGGAACCAAATTCCCCACTGAAAGACCCAAATCCTCTGAGATATTTAAGGCAACAGTCACTTCCTGCTCCAAAATTCACTGCCACAATTGAAGCGACCATTGTTCCCACCACTGAACTCGAGCCCAGCAGTTCAACAGGACGCACATCTCCCAGCAAAAGTGTCTCCAAGGCTGTGCCTATGCTGACACCCAAGCCTTATTCACAACCCAAAAATACACAGGAAGTTTTAAAGAACTTTAAGGTAGGATACATCACATGCCTCAAAGTCAACTAGGAGACAAAGAGATCTTGATTGAGTCTTCTGAACATATAAATGTTTAATGCAATTACGCAGAAAATGGTGGCAGCATTCTGATATTATAAAATTCAGCTTCATGCTCTGTGCTGCTTCCAGTTTAGTGGTTTCTTCATGTTTACCAGTCTTCTTAGAATCTTGACCTCTTCAGACTGAAATATTTGCACTGGTCATTTTAAGTCAGGCTAAATTTGTTTGGGGAAAGGGGGAATTTAAGAAAAAAGTAAGGTGTTTCCTCAGAAAGTTTTTAGAAAAGAGTATGTGGTCATGCTTTTTGTTTTTGAACAAAATAGAAGGTGCAGAGAGTGTAGAGGCCCTGATTTTTCAAGCAAGACCTGAACTGACTTTTGTGTCAGCGGTCTGATTTTTGGCGTACCCAAAAAAGTACCCCAGAGTCCTTCAGAGCCAAGTGCCAGCTTGCCCAAAGATATGCTCTGTCTTAAACATGCTTCTCACCAAGGATGAGTGGGGAAATCAGCTTCACAGGCATAAAGAGAGGATTTAGGTTGTGCATGGAGGTTCAGTGAAGCAGGTTGGTTCTGGGGTAGCAGAGTAACTGGAGAATGATGGTGAGAGAGCGAGAGTGACTCCATTGGATCTCAAGAACCATACAAAGACTATGGGAGTAAAAGTAAGAGAACTTAGATAAAAGCAGGGCTGCTGGGAATAAGTCAGCTATGATTTGTGGGAGAAGAATAGGAAACAATATTCTGAAACCAGAATATGAAAACTAAGGAGTGTATCTTTTGACTGGGTGGTTGTGGAGAATGAGCGTAAGATACTGACCCAATGATGGAAAAAGCAAAGAACTGGGATGTATTAAAAAGGACAGACCAGAATAAGTCAAATTTGAAAACATCTGCTGTTCACAGTGCCTGTACCAAAACTGGAGCTTACCCAAGTCTCATAGTAGTCATGTTGTGAACAGCGTGAAGCCTACTGGCATGGGTGCCCCCAGTCTCTAGAGTTTGGGTTCCCTTCTGTCTGCCATTGCTCATACGTTGCAAGTGGCATTCAGGGGTCCCTGAAGCCCTGCTGATACCCCAGTAGCACTGCTACCATGTATATTCACGTTGTTTACTTTCTAAAAACTAAGTCAGCTCTTTATAGCTAGTAAAAAAAGTATGCTGTGATGTATAATTTATTGAAGTCTGTCCCAGCTCTTGTGGAAACCACACCCCACCGTGTTTCCTAGTTGAAACAAGAAACTGATAATTCCGGTTTCTCCTATACCCTGGTTGGTACGCCCCGAGTTTACTTTTTAGATATCAGTGAATCATGGATCTTTGGGTTTTTTCTGATCCTTGCCACTTTTTTCATCAGGGGACCAAGATAATGTGTGTATATCACCATAATGTTATTGCATATATAATTCACATATGTGGGAAGAAACTAAGTCATGAAGGCTCCTACGCCCCGTGAGCAATCACAAAAAAAATCTGTTCGAATCTTGTTCACATGATGTGAAAAAATGTGATTTGTCTCAGTAGGAATTATTCCCTAGCACATGTAGTTGTAGCATTGTTTTCCCTTGAAATACCAGTCTGTCAATGATTCTTGGCTCTGGTGACAATGTGTTGACTTCCTCCAGATCAGAAGGAAGGGAGTATGTCTAACTCTTCAGCCAGGGCATCTGTCCTGTTCATCCGAACACTTGGTTTTCCTCCCTAATATACATAGAGAAATGTCTCAGTCTAAACAAAGACCCTGAAATGAATGGTGCAGCCTGCCAGTGTTTTCCTGGACGTTTTACTTTTGAGATCTTTCATAACCTGCCTCTCTAGTAGATAATCCAGCACACAGTCCCAGAAGACTTGGGGCTCAGTTCCTGCTCACGTTTGTGTTTAGAAATAAGCCCTAAGAGAGGTACTGTGTTAAGTGCATGATGTCAGTGTAGAAAGGGAGGGAACATTTTCATCTGAAAAACACTCAGAAGGAGTGAAACAGGTGGTGGAGCTGATTGTGCAAGGCCTCCACCTTCCTGCACATCTGGCAGAGCTAAGGATGCCCAGCACCTCAGAGATGGCCTCTTAGTAAATCATACTTATAAAGAACCAGCCTCTGGATTTATGTGTATGAGAAGTCAATGGAAGGAGTTTGCCCTCAGCCTGCTACTGATAATATATACTAGGTTGGAGTGCCACTCTTGAGGTATCCAAGCTGTTCACTCAATAAGTAAGGAAGGATCTCTGTGCACAGAGTAGCAAAGCCCTCCTTACTCCTCATGCCTGCTGACAAGCCTGTAAACATCTGTGCTGTGGCCAGGCAGGAGCAATGTGGTGGCATGAGACATGGTCCTCTCCTGGTCTCTCTCCACTTGGGGCCTCTTAAGGTGAACACCTAGTGAGTTCTCTGTAGCAAGACTTCTCCTGTATGCTTCTACAAAGAGCTCTTCAAATTGAAGGGAGTCTTTACATGCCACCTCCATTCAGAAAATGCAGTGTTGAAATGCCAAGAAGTTGTATAATTCAGAGGAAGAAGCCAAATCATATTTTGTACTTTCTTCTTTGCTTAAAAGTTCCTTAGCAGGAATATATGGCCACCAAGGAGCTAGCTTGACCCTGAGAAAAAAGTAGTTAAACTGTTTCCACACTCTCCTTTTCAAGGAGATTGGCTAAAGTAATTTTTTGTGAAAGCACCTATCTATTTGATTGCCTTATGGAGAGGGTGGAATGGCCAGTTTTATTTGCTGGTGCCTTGATTTATGAACTATAAAGAAACAAGTAGATGAGCTCTTCTGCTCTTGTCCTATCAACGTTCACATGACAGTGCTTCAAAAAAGTACAGACTGCTAATACTGTGGTGAGGTCATTGAGGTACATGAGCAGTTCTGGAGGTACATAATTAGTCCAGGAGAACATGCTTAGCTCTTGCATAAGGCAATGCAAAACCCAGCAGTTTTGGTCTAAATTTAACATAAAAATGGATTTTTTTAAAACATCCTTTGATATGTGATGCCCACAAAGGGTGTCTGTATGTTACTGGGAGAATGGAATGTGGGAAACCAGGAAATCCAGAAAAATTATTTCCTTGTGCCTGTATTTTGTTTATGAGTTCTCTAGGGTCACAGGGTCTTCTTCTGCTTTGGCCTGTTGAATGAAATATGTGCTTGGCTTCATTCCTCACTGATAACACAGACTGTGTTCATGATTGTAGTATCATGTTGAACTCCTGATTTCCTAAATTCCTTGGAATGCTACTTGTCTCAGCATATTTATTTAACTGTATTCTGCAGGTAGATGGAAAAGTCAGCATGAATGGAGAAAATGTCAACGGCACAGAAGAAAAGGATAAAGAATGTACAACAGTAATATTTACTCCTTCACCAACCAGATCTCTGAAATTTGATGGAGTAGCCAGAGGGGACAAGCCCCCGGTAGAGTTGAAGAAGGACCCCCCAAGTGTTGAGCTCAGTTTACAGAGGCCTGCCACTCAGAGTGTGCACAAAGAGCCAACAGTAAGACCAACACGAACAAACCAGCCTTACTTTCTGTGCCAGTTTTCTGTCTCATGATGTGTTTAATCACTATCTAATGATACCCAAGTGCCTCTGTTTGCCTTATTGCAAAAGGGTGTGCCCAGACCAGGAAAAAAACTATAAACAAAACCCCAAGTCCTTTGTAAATTAAAGGCTTCTTCCTTTTGTGTGTGGGTAGAGAAATAGGAGGGTAAAATTAAAAAAACTTTTTGCAGCCACTGGGGATTTTGGAGGGTTGTGCTTTTTGTTTTGTTTTGTTGGTTTTTTTGGGGTTTTTTTTTTGTCTTTTTCATTTTTGTTGTTGTTTTGGGTTTTTTTTTTTTCCAGATGCCATGCAGCTGATAAGCATGCTTTAAATGTGCTGGGCCAGGGAGAAATGGATTCAGTGTCCCAGCCGTTGTGCAGGTTTATTCAGCGCTTCTCCTAATGTAAGCTGATTAGATCAGCAACATAATTGGACTGTGTGAGCCATTATAATTAGTCTCAGTTTTCAGTTTTCAAAAGAGGATGTGGATGTGCTGGCAGTTTGGAACATTTGGTTTTCATTCCTCTCTCAGAAACATTAGAAAAGGGGATAAGCTATTGAAATGCTCAGAGGGGCCAACATGCTTCTTAACTGCCTTATCAGAGAAACAAATTAATTTTACCTTTTCATCTTTCTCTCCCCCTCTTCCCCAGAGAAAAAGCCAGGAGTAAAACTAGAGCATATCACAGCAGGCATCTAGATCCTACAAAACTGTAATAAAAGTAGATAGTAAAAACAAAACAAGAAATAAGGAGAGGATTGCAAAGAGAACATGTAAAAGGGCTGCAAGCAAGTGACAGCACAGGGAATTCTCACCATTTTTTCCTGTGTAACAACAAAGAGAATTGGAGATGTGGTGAGAGTTGGAGTATGATAATTTTTTCTTTCATCTCAGATTTCATTCCAAGCATTGGCCAGATGGATAACAGGGAGCGGGCAGAGATCTGTCCTGGGGCATAGTGGCTCATTCATGAGAAAGGGTTTGTGTTTTACTCCCCTGCTTAATGCCAGTCTCTAGCTATGGACAACCAAATCATGGAGCCTGCAGCAATCATGGGAACTGGAGTGTACCATGAGCACAGACTTGATTCTGTCAGAGGGAACTGCTACTGAGTCAAAAGTGAATGATTTGCAGATAGGGCAGGACTGAGGCTGCTCCTGTCGCAGCAGTTTGGCTGTGAGGGAAAAGTCAGGTGAGGATTGCATCTGATACAGAGGAGCAGGTAATGGGAGTGTTTGGAGAATAGAGAAGAACCTCAGCTTGCTGGAGATTAGAAGCTCAATGACAATCCAAAAAGTAGCGAAGTGAAAATATTAAGGTCTCCTTTTTAAGGACTTTCAGGCCTAGTTAGAGTTATGAGGAAACTCAGCAGCAGAAGTCACTGTTAGGTCTTGAGTGTGCTTGTATCTGTTTGATGTCCTATCATCCTCCCCTTTCTACAGCTTTGAGGATGATATGGCCAACTGAACACAAATCTTTCTGTGTCTGGTTTCTCCTTCCAATTCTTAGCTCTTGTGGTGATACTGGCAAAGGAAGGAGAGGAGTTTGACTGCTCAAATTCCTTGTGACTCTTGACATTCACAGAATAGCTCCTGGTTTGTCAGCTTGAATGCACTTAATGATGAAGCCTACAAGAGAGAATGAGTGTGCACCAAAATGGTGCTAGTGACAGTGTCCATGCTCTAACTACAAATTTTATATCACTAGCCTCACAATTCCATCAGCAATGTTACTAGGTGCAAATCATTCTAATTACTCCTGGCACTTCAGCTTCAAGCAAAGATATGTGTATTAAGCATGTCAAGGGCAGAGCAAGGAGAGCAGACTGCTTTGAGGTGGGTCTTCCATGGGAAGACAGGTGGAATGCCCTGAATGTGATGAGAGAGAAGACAAGGAGATCAGCATGTGAAGGGAATTTGCCAGCCTAAAAAAAAGTTTCCGGTTCTGTTTCTTATGGATGTTTACTTTTTTGATTTTACAGGTCTGCATGCCTCAGACTAAGGCATGGGCAGTAACTTAGCTATTAAGCATACAGGAGGGCCTTGGTTTGTTGATGGAAAGGGCTTAGATAAAAGATTACAGAGATGGGACATGGTACTGATGTTTGTTTCTCCACTGTGGGTCTTGGGACACAGACAAGCACTATAGACACCTTGATATGCATGTGATTGGTCTGGGGCCTTATCTGCAAGAACTGGGCAGCTACACTGGACTCACTTCACTCAGCCTTCTCCCTGTACTTGTTTTACTTTGGACTTTGGGCTTTGGACTTTGAACTAACACAGTGATGTCAGCCTCATCTGCAGACTCTGAAAGGCTAAACTGCTCTCTGAAGGGTATAACCCCTCCTAGGAAGGTTGGGAATCCAGATTAGGAAAGATAAGATCCTTCTGGGCTTGTTCCACTCCCCCTAAAACGAGACCTCTTGATCAGTAGGATACTGTATCTAGCTGTCACTTGCAGCATTCCAGAAGGGAAAAAGAGGTTTGATGTTTGCTTCAAGGATGGGATGTTTGCTCCAAGGATGGGACTTCCAAGCTACATATTCTTAGAAGAAAGGAAGCCTTCTGAAAGCCTCCACTATCACCTCCCACAAGGAGAAAACAGGGCTGTAGGTTTTCTCCGATGCTTAACCCTTCTGACATTCCAGAAGAGGAGGAGAAAATGACAGAAACAGGTGTAGAAAAGCAGCTGAGATGAAGAAGAGCTGTCTAGAGTGGGAGAAATTACTGAAGCTCTTTTGCCTTGAAAAAACTGCTTCAAATTAAGCATATTTGCAAAGCCATTTCTAAACTTGCTTTCACTGTGTTTATTTGTATATTTTATTGATTCAGTTCTTGTTAGCTGTGTCCTTTCCAGGCTTTGAATAAGATTCACAGGCAATAGTTCTGTTAAGAAATGATGAGTCAGAGGTTTGTTTTTCCCCCTCTAGTTGCTTGTAGATTTGGGTTGATTTTGTGTTTTATTCATTAATTTTCTACTCCTGGTCTTTTTTGTGAAATATATATTTATTTTCATACACTCCTTACCTATGGCACTCCTGCTTCCACTTGTGATTCTCTTCCTGTTCTTTACATGCCCCTTCATAGGCTGCTCCCCTGCTGTTTCAGTTCATTTGTCACACCTGTCTTCTCTCAGCCTGGCAGGCTTCCCTTTGAAGTCCCTTCTGTAGTCCTAGTTTGCATCTGTCTGGCTGCCCTCAGGCGTTGTCTGCAACAGGGGAAGATGCAATGCAACTGTACTCCAACAGTGCTTTTGGCCTGAAGTTTATTTAAGTTGCACCACTTAAAACATTAATACTACTGAGGCTTTTGGGGAGCTAGGGAAGTGCAGAGATCATTTCCTGTAGGTGAGACCTCAGTGTCAGTTGTCCTTTTGAGAAGAGAAGGTCCTATATGTGAGTCAAATAATGTTCAGCAACCAGAGACTGACTGGGAAACGTGTACATCCTGCCTAAATCTGCTATGAAATGAGATGCAAAAACCTGCAGCAGGTGGGCAGGACAGTAAAGAAAAACATTATTAAAAAATATACTATCTCTAGAGTATATGTAGAGTATTAGGTAGAGTATAGGTAGTGTATAAGTGATTTTACATGAGACTTACCTTTGCTTAAAGTAGCTCATGAAATTTTGCCTATGATTAAAGGCTAAAAAGGATAAACTTGACCTACAAACAGGAGGAAAATATCCCACTGGTGTTTGTGGAGCAATGTGGTGCTAAGAGGGGTGGTAGGTAAAGCATACCTATACCTCTCAATGCAGCTGGAAAAACTGAGGCACAAGCCCAAAGACTGATCAATCAGTGTCAATACCAGCAATAATGTGAAAATCATCTCATCCTGGTCCAACCTGTCTGCCACTTAGGCTGTGTTTTCTTCCCATTTTACAGAACAGTGGTGGACACTATGAGTGCTGAGAAATCTGCTAGCTCTTTGAATCAAAAGTTGGCAAAGTAAATATTTTATTTTAGAAGAGTGTTTGTGCAGATTTTAGTGTAGGGGAATTAATTTGTCAGTAAATAAGTAACATCACTTTATTTTAACCAATCTTTATGCAAACATGTAGAAATTATTGGCTTCCTCTAGCTCTAACTTTGCTCTGATCAACCAAAAAAAATAAATATAGGCAGCAACCTAAAAAAGATCAGGGTGAGGTGATGGTGTTGGTGGAGAGAGATAACTTTCTTTTATTTTTTCTTTAGCTAGCTTAAACTTGTCCATTTCTACTCACTGCATGCTTGGCACAAAATGCACTTGTTTTCTATATCCAAGTAACACTCTCCTTCATGTTGAAAAATTCACTGATTGAACTGAGATTAAAGTATAAGCTTTCTTGTGGTTGAGGATTGTTGGCCAAGCTACAGGAGAGCAGGGCTGAATCCTGGTTTGTACATATCCAGTAAGACAAGTCTTTGTTCTTTGATTCATTACGAGATACACTGGGAGAGTAAGTCTGTCTGTTCCAGATTGACAGCTTTGCCTTGAACCACACATGAAAAGATGCACGGAGGGCTGGACTACCTGAAGGGAAAAAGGTGTAGGATGAGAAGTGCAAGCAGCAAAGCATCAAAGCAGATAGAAGGGAGCTCTGCTCAGCATTTGGTTATGGGGATAACATGCCTGTCTCCTGTCCTTCAGACAACCATGTACTTTTCACTGTCTGTCAGTGAAAGAAGCTAACTTTATACCCCAATTAAGCAGTAATAACTCTAATGACCATCAGAAATACTTCATACTTTCTTGCAACATTTTCAAGACTTCTCTGTCAGTTACTGATTACCCTGATCTTTTGTTCTAAATAGCTGGCCTGAATATAGCATTATATAGCTGGCAGATGACTTAACCTGTTGAAGCAGTGTTTTGGCTGTAGTACTATATCTGGCATAACATGCAAGAAACTAAGCTGTGCCATCCCAAGTTTGTGCCATCATTACCACTCACATCAGCTGCCAACATTAATTTTGATGAGGAAATCTTTGTATGAAAATTTTTTAGTCAGTGATATGTGTAGAATTCGAATTACCGAAGTTTTGTGATTTGTCAGACAATTTTTACATGTGGCTATTGATGCAACCAATTTCATTCCTGAATGGTTTTACAGAATTTAAATTGTAGTTTTAATCTGATGCTTTCTGATATCTCTGCATACTCACTGGTTCTAGATAGCTTGTTTTGTCATGCTTTCATATAGAATAACAATATTTCACAAGATTTTGTGTGCAAGCAGTGTTAACTGAGCTATGTTTCAATTTAATTTACAAGAAGGATTAATAAAGTTCTACTGTTACTTCCATTGGAGTTTGTATTCTTGTAGAAGTTGTGATACTTTGTGTGCTAGGTATTTCTGGTTATTGTATTTTTAGGGTTTTGTTAAGGGAGTAAAGTTCTGCCACAGCAGTAGCCAATATGGCCATTTCTGGCTTGTATGATCTTAATCAAAGAAATACTTGGACTGATATCCTTCTTTATGTGATTAAAATCCTGACTCTCACAAACTGAACTAATTTATTTTCATACCTAATAGGTGTTTGGTAACACTATATGCTTGTGCTTGTGTCTTTGTTAAATGGATACTTTGCTTAGCAGAACACAGTTGTTGCTTTGTCCTCTGTACTGATGTGCTCATAACCACAATTGCCATCACAATATTTAACTTTCCATCATGAATTAGGGCTAAGTCATAAATGGGGAAGCTTACTTTAACTCCTGGGCATCCAGATGCATGGGGTAATACAAACACCCATCCAAGCAGACAGCATTCTTCAGTATTTACAAGTTTTAATAGGACAGCCTCGACACCAGGCTGATGTGTGGGCAGAGATAATCAGAGCCCCCATGCACTGGGGTTTTCCATACTCCTCTTGAAGGCTTCATTGCCTGTTGTGGTGTTGTGTGACCTTCCCTCAGGCACCTCAGCAGAGCCTGTGTTTGGAATGGCTCTGCTGCCCTGCAGAAAGAGACCTCTGCCCTCACACACAGAAATGACGGAAGGGTGCTGAGAGGCTACATCAGTCCTTCATCCCAAGGCATGAGAGCTCCACACAGAACTGAAGCACCTCAGAAATGTCACTCACTAGGTTACTGAGTCTTTCAGTCAAAATACAGTCCTCTTAGGTGTAATGAAATGTTTGTACACCTATTTTTTATGTTCAGTGATAACATCATCATCTGCTTACAAATATTTATGAAATGTGAAACATGATAGCCTGTGGTATAAAAGATATTTTATCAATTGTATCAGCACAAGAATTTTCTTAAGTGTATCATATACCTGCAGATAAAATACTAGATAATACTACATTAATTTGGTGTTATAAATAGAACTAAATTTAGTGGAAATAAGAGCGTTCCCCAGTGAAGTTGACTTAATTTTTTTATAAATTAGTTATTAATCAGTTTTATATTTTTAGGCGTATGTCACTAGCATTTAATTGCTCAGCAGAGGGAGGAGAAAGAGTCAAGTCTCGTGAGCAGGAACAGAACTTCTGCAGCATGCCATTGGAAAGTCAGATTTCCTGCAGCAAGTAGTAGCTCTTTTTTCTATAAATAACGTTTATGCCTATACCTGATTCAATCTCCTGGATATAGGTTTTGTGTAGGTTTAGTTATTGTGCTTGTGCAGGACAGCTGCACGACTGCACCGTGTGGGTTCCTGAGGTAACTCCAGACCCAGAGTTACCGCAGTTCCTGAGGTAACTCCAGACCCAGACCCGTGCATGATCCAGGTGCATTGTGTCTGTGCATCATGCATCACTGCAGCATTCACTGGGCAACAGTGAATTTTAGCCCCTCTGAGAGGCCATTGTGGCTGTGCCCTTTCTCCAGCAGCAGCTAACATCAGCAATTGACTTTCTTGGCAGTTTAACACCCTTTGTATTGACCCCGGGAATATAACAGTTTATAGCTTTAAAGCCTCTGAGGTTGAAATTAAAGTTGAATGTATTTATTGATTTTAATTTTTCAATTTGGACAGTTCCTTTTTGAGAGTGAAGGGTGAAATCCACTGTTTTACCAAAAATATTATCAATCTAAATACTAATAATTGAAATCTACAACAATTTCTTTGTGAGGCTTATGGTTTGGACCAGTGGGTGTTGAGCCTCTTGCTTTTCCATGTTTAGGGAAAATCCTGAGCTCTCAATAATAGCAATTTGTTTAGGTTTAACAGATTTTTGTTGGTTGTAGAATGGCATAGAATAATTCAGGTTGTAGGTCTCTAGCTGAGTCTACTATGCAAAACAGGATCAGACATGAGATCATGAGGTTGCTAAGGGCTTGATTCAAATCTGGAAAATGTCTGAGTCCAGAGATGGCACAACCTATCTGTCTGCCCTGTCCTCATGCAGAAAAGAAATACTTATTTCTGCTTTAAGCAAGGTTGGCAAGGATTTCCTGTAGCTTCTCCCCTGGCCACTGTTGCATCAGGAGCCAGAACTGAGGCTGAAGAGGAAATTTTCTTTAGTTGCAGTAGAATTCTGCTGGGGCTTTTACAATGAAAACTCTCAGTGACACTCCAGGTTGGCATCCAGATGGACTGGAGGATAGAGAGGTGTGTTATATGAAAGAAAAGAGCAACTGAGTGGCAAGAGATAAACCTCTGGGGCACAGGACTTGCAGTCTTTGGAGCATTTCTCTGGGGCTGTGTTTCAGCCTATGCCTCATCTCCAGCGACCATCCCTCCTGGGAGTGTGTGAGATATGGAGGGAGAGGTCTGTGCTTTCCTCACTCTTGGTGTAGATGCATTCACAGGTGGAGGTGGTAGAGAGGAAGTCCTGAAACTTTCCTTGTTACCTTTTTAGAGACTCTATTTCACTTTCTGCCTCATCCAGTTCAAGAACTGCTTTTGGGCAGGTGGGAGTTGTGTCTCCATGTCCTGCCTGGGGCAGAGGCTGAGGCTGGCAGAGGTGAGGGTGCACTGGAAAGTGGTGGCAGTGATGAGGATGGCAGGCAGCCAGCCCCAGCAAGTCCTGCTGCCTCTAGAGACTTGTGGCTGTGGTCTGGTGCCTGTCCTGCTGAGAGGTGGCAGCGCAGCCCTCGGCAGCTGCAGGGCCCTTCTCTTGTTCCCAGCACTGCTGGCTGCCTGCTGGGCTTGCCTGGGTCACTGGCCTTGGCCATGGCCCCACACCAGTCTGCACCTTTTCCTTGCAGGGCATCTTCCTAGACATGTTCCTGCCTCTCTTGAGAGCATGTCTCCCTCCAGAGAGGAGACAAGGCAGGGATTCACAAGCTTTGCCAGCAGTAAAGTTTTCTGGAGCTTTGTGGGGTGTCCGCAGGTGTTGACATCCTCTTGGCATAGCCAGCAGATGTCTCCAATTATGGAGCTGTGAGAGCCCAGGCCTGTTTTTCATGGGGCATGTTCAGATAAGGGGCCATAGGCTCATGTGGGCCTGTAGGCATAGGAAATAGGATCCATACATAAGGTGAGGGTTGATTGCTGCCTGCAGAAAAGAGGAAACTTGATCAGATTTCCTCCTTTACAGCTGTTAAGAAGATGGAGGAGTGGGAGGAGGACAGGAAAGAGAGTCTACAATAGGCTCTTTCTGAAATATGTTACTTTTTATTTCAAAAATTGGTCTGCATTTTTTATATTCCTCCCTTGAATGTGCCATTTTCTAGATCTTGGATGCATTAGAAGCACAAGCTGTCAGCAATGGCTGATAGCTTTGCTGCAAATTTTTCTTGATTTGCCTTCTGGAAAAGCAGACATATGGTGGAAGCTGCTGAATAGATCAGCTGAAGTGTTACCTTTGTTTTGACAGTGTAGTTTTAACTCTGCAACAGCCCTGTCCAGGTCAGGAAGCTTGCTTTTCAAAGGCATTTGAATCATTGGCTTGATACGGTCTCACCATATTTTTTCAGTCCTCTCTTAATAGTGTTTCAAGTATTTCATTGCCTTTAATACAAACTCTGGCTTTTCCCTTCAGATAACAGATTGTTTAGACAACCATGAAATAAAGGAAGTATTTCATTACTTTGCCACTTTCCAAACCCTAGTATGTGCTATCTGTTCACTAATGCATACATTTGTGTGTTATTCTGGAAGGGGAAACTAGGGGTGAAATGTGTGCTTATCTCCAGCTAACACAATCCAAGATATCCTACAGTTTTAAAAGCTTGTAGGAGCTATTCCAAACCAACCACATTAATGGCTGATGATGAGGGATTTGAAAGGGAGATTAAAGCACAGCCATTCAATACCAGAATGGGCACATATTGCTCTGAAACATTCTCCCCAACACCCTGCTGAGCTCCACACTGATGTGGTTCAAACGCACTACAAAGGAGCAGCAAGCACTGCCTTGAGGAACTAGCACATACTTTTATTTCCACTGTACTCACTCC
This sequence comes from Motacilla alba alba, assembly GCF_015832195.1. Taxonomy (NCBI): domain Eukaryota; kingdom Metazoa; phylum Chordata; class Aves; order Passeriformes; family Motacillidae; genus Motacilla; species Motacilla alba. Next base: position 23,484,826 of record NC_052019.1, read on the forward strand.
ATGCTGTGTTCCTCTCTCCAGGCCTCCCCAGTGGAACTGGATGGAGCTGACAGCCTGCAAGCCGAGCCCAGCCCCAGCAGTGTGACACCTGCCTCCCCGGAGTGCCCATCCCCAGGTGGGTGTGCTGCTGCCCTCACCCCTGCCCTTGCCCTTCCTCGCTTATGGGCCCAGGTTGAGGCCCACCCTGTGGCAGGAATCTGCTAGGAGCATCACCAGCAGCACCAACAGGGCTCATTAGAAAATGCTGCAAATGTCAGTAGTCTTGACACAAAATGAAATTGTACGCTGTCAGAACAGTCATTCACTGTAGCAGCCTCCCGAGGGATGTGTTAGAGCCCCTGTGGTGGGAGTTTTTTTTCAGGTGAAGCTGGACAGGGTGCTAAAGAATCTCCTCTAGGCTTCCTTTCCCACAAAAGGTGGGACTAGATGGTCTGTTGAGGTCCTTTCCAGCCTGGGCTGTTCTGTCATTCTGTGGTTGAAATGACACACCTGAGTTGTCCACTTGGCCATCTGTGCCACTGCATGCTATAACCAGAAAGCAACAAGGGCACAAGCTACCGGTCAGTAATAGTTTCTGTTTGACACATTTTTTCCCCCAAGACGTTAAGGAATGGGAAGAAAGAGTAAGAAGGGGCACTTCAGTCCCCACAGGGGCTTTAAATGGACAGTATTGTGCAGACTTCTAATTTTCTGCCTTAAAGCCTTTATGCATGATTCCTAATCTGAGGAAAGGAATTTGCTGTTAGAATTTTAAGCTGTTTTCCCCAAAAGTGTGTTTCTGAAACATTGTCTTTAACTAGGCACTTTATTTGCTGTATACTATTATACTAAGTTCACTGTATTTTTTTGTTGGTCATTTTTTAAAATGTGTCTATTAAAGTGTAGCTTGGTATGGGTAAGTAAAAAGTATAATGTCAGGCAGGTGTTTAAATGAGATCTCTGGCTGTACTTGGTATGTAAAAATAATGCTCCTATTTGTTGGGGATAAATGTGACTTAAACAACTGAGCTTTGCCCTCAAACATCAGTGAGGTACCATTCCCCAAAGATTAGAAGCACATGGGCTGTTAGCAAGGGCTCATTAGCTGCCTTCCTTTGGCTCCTAGATGCCAAAGTACACAGTTTAACATTTTTGAATTGCATCTGGCAGGTAATGTAGAAGGTGCAATCTTGTAATGAAATGACCAAATTCTCCTCTCAGAAGTCAACAGTGATGAACTGGTGCTGTCTACAAATCACAAAGCCATCTTGGCTTCAGCTCCCCAGCTGTCAGAAATGTTAAACCATAAGTACTGACAGCAAATTTTAATATTGTCTGGCAAGGAAAACTGACATAGCATTGCAAAAATCGAAATGATAAAGTAACATGGAGTTTTCATTATGTCTGCTTTGGAGGGATGGATGGGTTCCAAACTGTGTGAACTTCTTGTAAACAGCCTCCTCTGCTGTTCAGTACAAGCCAAACACTTCCGTGCTGTGGCCCCTATGCCTCTAATGGTGGGGGAATGGCTCCAGAGGAGGGTGCATCTGCCTTGGCAGCAGCAGCAGCTCTTGTCTCTGCTTGTGTCCACATTCTTAGTGGAGTTGTGAGCTGCATATCTTTCTTAGCTTATTCTCCCAGCCTGTCAAAGAGGTATGTTCAGAAGCTGCCAATGCTGCTGTGGTTGGAAAGGGGACAGGATCTGAAGTCTCTCCTTGAGGAGGTTGGAGAGATGTCTGGGTGCTCATGCAGTGCCTGAGATGCTGGTGACTGCTCTGCTGCCAGTGGTGGTATCACCTATCAGCAGTTCAGCTGTCACAGATCTAGACCTGTGTGCTTCTAGTCTCTTCTCCCAGAAACCAGCATCAACTTGCTGGGTTTCTTTAAGAATTAGGTTGTTCCAGCCCCAGGCTGCCTGTTAGCTGTTTGTTTGTTGTCTGATGCTTAGCTGATTGTCAGTGGAAGTGGTGGGTTTAGTGAAAATAGGCAAGCTGAAGTATCCTCCAGTGCTGACAGTGACACCATGTCATATAGCTACTTGTCTCTGTACCATCTTAGGGTAGGATCCATCACATAACTTCAGTCAGGAGATCTTAGCTCAGTAGGCCCATTGTAGGTTACAGCTCATCTCAGCCAGAGGAGTGCCTGAAATAAAACTTTGTGCGACTCTCTCCCAAGGGCTTCTTCTCTGGTTTTGTTGACCATGAAGGGTGTCCCATGATGCCCAAGTCAAGTGTAAGAACATAAATTTTGATAGGTGAATTTCATTCTTTCAGTCTTGTCTTTTCTGAGAGATTAATTTTTCCTGTGTTGAAGAAAAAAGTTTATTTTTTCAAAATATCCAGTAAATGGGCTCACAGTACATCCAGTAAGAAACTGGATTGTAAGAAGTAGGCATGTTTTATTTGAAAAAGTATCTTAACCTTGCAACATTATCTCTTATATGTGTGGATTGGGTTTAGATCAAAAGCAATTCAAGTCAACTGCAGCTTGTTCCAGCCCTGTTGTGAAGAGATTAGAATTTCTTCCCAGTCCTGTCCCTTCAGAGGAAACTGCTTCAAACAAGAAAGATGTGAAGAAAGCTGAAATAGAGCAGCAGAAGGAAGCAGAGCTCCCTCCTACACAGGAGGTACGTACAGACAAGAAAAAGAGGGAGTGGGGAGAAAAAGAAAAGAAAGAGAAATATCTTACACATAAATATTATTTATAATTTAGTGTAAATTGGTATTTTTCTCCAAAAAATGTCACTTCAGGAGTGACAAAACATGACCCTGAAGGATGGTTTCAGCTGCCAAATCATGTGGTCATCAGAGAGTTCCCCCTCAAAAGGAACTCCACAGTGCATGCTTGTAGCATTTGAACCTGTTAACTGATGAGACTGGAAATGAGAACTTAACTTACAAACCCCAGTCCCATCACAAGTTGGGAGGACAGAATATCCAGGTGGTGCAGACAGTGGAACTTATCCTCTTAGTCCTCTTGAAGTGCTGAACAAGTGCCAGTGGTGGCAGAGGTAGCAAACAGCTGTGAGCACACTGCTCTTTCAGGTCAGTTAGATGTTGGTTAGTCAGATGGTGTTAGAGGACTGACTTTGCTGTGCAGGGCAGAGGGAATGTCAACAGGAAACAGCTACCAGTTACTTACAGGACTTCAATACTGCAACTCCCTGCTGTCATTCTGGAGATAGAGGCTTCTTCTTTGATAATGTTGTTTCAGAAAATAAGTAGAAAGGGTTTAAGCTGACCTTTGATTGAACCTGTTGCTTTTTTAATGCTGTTTTCTGTTCCCAAATGTCTGAACAGGCGATTAAAGCAAAAGCCCTGGAAGAAAAGGGGAGTGTAGTGCTGCCATTTTTGAAGAAACTACCCGAAACCAGCCAAGTTACTCTGCATAACTCTGGTCTACAAGGTGAGCAAAAAGCATTTGGAAAACTCAGCCAGACAGCAGCTGAATATGGGCATGTGGTGTTCAGGGAGATGTGCCTAATCCATGACTTGGAGGGTTTTGGAGCTAAAACAGCAATTTTCTAGTTTCATTAGTTGATATTGGTAGTGTGGCTTCTGTGAGGAAAAGGATTCTTCTGGCTATTCCCCTTAAACAAACAGCAGAAATTTGACACAGCAGAGGGAGAGCCCTATCTTGCATTTACCTGGGCTAGCAGTAAAGGCTGTATTATGTCAATGAGTATTACATACTGCTGCTCACAAAGAAAAATGACTTAGCAATTGGCTTTATCTCACAATAACAATTTCTGGAGACAAATCCTGCATTCAGCTGCTCTTGTGGAGCTCCTCATCGTAGATAAACAATACACATACCTGACCACATCCTTGAATTTGACCACTGCCCAACACAAGTTCTTACAATGCCTTTTTCATTGTCTTCATGACAAAGTTTTGCTTGAGACTGATAATGTTTACTAGTTTGATTTTATATTTCTTTTAAATATGCATATATGTAGGTATTGTGGAAGAAAAAGAGAAAAATCAACTGAGGGCTTTTTTCTCATAAGAACTTCCTAGGTTGTTAATCTATAGATAATATACTGATTAGCCTCATGTTTTCAAGTTAAAACTACTGAAGGTGATCCTCTTTGAAAAAACTGAAGAGGGACTTTTTACAAAGCCATGGAGTGATAGGACAAGGAATAAAAACTTCAACCTGAAAGAGGGTAGATTTAGATTAGATATTAGGAAGAAATTATTTTAGGTGAGTTGCACAGAGAAGCTGTCGGTGCCCCATCCCTGGAAGCCTTCAAAGCTAGTCTGGATGAAGCTTTGAGCAATCTGATCTAGTGGAAACTGTCCCAGTCCATGGCAGGGGGAATTGAAACTAGATGATCTTTAAGGTTCATTCCAACCCAAACAACTCTATGATTGTCTGAAAAGGAATGGAATTCTCACATGTTTTTAGTGGGTAGGTGCTACCCAAACAGACTTTGAGAACAAAATCATCTTATGTTAAGCAAATCAAACCAATTATCAAGTGAAAGGTTGTAGGTCTCTTGCCTCGTCAGTTTTCTGACTGGTGCTGAAACACTTGGCTGCACTCTAGTGTTCACAGCATATACAGCGCTGACAGGCTCACAAAATGCATTAAAATCTGTATCTGCAATGGGAATGAATGCAAGCATTTTGCAAAGACTCAAAAGGGTGGCTGTCCTTGCATCAGCGTGCTTGAGCTCTCACCTATGTTCAGGTGCTGTGTTGCAAAAGTAGTGTTTAAATACGCACAATCCGTGTGATCTTCAGGTCCATTATAAATCAGCTGCCGTGGACCAAATCAACTGTAGACAAATCCCTCTCGTGGCCGAGGTGGCTCAGGTCTGAGAGTCTGTCATCACCTTTTCACCACGCTGTTTCTTGTTTTGTCTCCGTGCCCTCGCCTGCAGAGCCGCCCCGCGGGGCCATGGTTCCGCTTAGGGTCCGCAACCACTGGCGGCGCTCGCAGTTTTTCTCGCAGTCAGGTAAACGCGGCGCTGGGAACCGCTCCAGCCCTTCTGCTCTCCAGCCACAGGTGTCTTCGGACACGGGGCTGGGGTCAAAGCTGATCATCACTTGTTCTACCTCTCGCTTTTGTAGAAAATACCTATCCCTGCTGCACAGTTGACAAAGAGCTGTTGGGTTGCACATTGTTGTGATGCTTTGGTTTCAGGCACCCAAAAGAAATCCCTTGCCTATAAATACCTTTCTCTTAATTCCTTTTAATCAGTCTAATTTTCAAAGACATTTGGATAGAAAATGGCAATGGTTCTCTTCGTAACTGTGGCTCTTGAGTAGTGTAGTCCCGTCCTTTTAGCATTGCTGTACTTTTTCCTTCCTTGCACTGAATCACGAAGGGAAAAGTAGATCAAGGTAGGTAAGACTGAGTGTCTGAACATTGCTAACATCTGTGGCCAGAAGTAGATGGCATTAGCTAGTGGTAGAGTAGAACCTGATATTAGTTAATATTGTGCTCCTTTAAACCCAGATAAAAAGTAGTTTTGTTGGTGATGGGTATAATCTGATTTTCTGATTTATTTGCTTGCAATTAGTCCTTGCATTTGGTTGTGGGAGTAAATAGGAAACTAACATACAGATATAATGTAGATTTATTTACAGGCTGAGCAAATTTTGCTATGTTAAATTTAATCTTTCCTTGTTCTGGTTTTTTTTTTTTTTTTTTTTTTTTTACTAGCTGATTCTGATACTGCTGATAAATCAAATGTGAGTACCTTTTTTACATTATTATTTGGTTTAGTGATTTGTGTTTAGCAGAAAGTAATTTGTTATGCAAGCTCTCTTGTAACATCCCTAAATCAGAATGAGAACTTTTTCTCATGGACATGTAAGAGGAAAAGTACAACCCCAACGAAGGCATTGTCTGAATCTGGAATTCATGCATTCTCCTCCTATCTGGAGCTAGCTATACAGTATTTAGTAGCTGGAGCCACTAAAGCTTCACAATCTTTAAATAATATGTAGTTCTAAATTATCCATTGTATTTTAAATGCATAGAAATGAAAGGACTTCACAATTCTACTGTTTCCTCAATGAAACAAAAAAATCCAGCACACCTCAAATGCTACTTGAAGTACACAGTATTTCACATTCTGTTTGTCATATAGAAATAGATATAATCTCTTCCTATGAGATTCAAATACTACTTGTAATGGAAAGGGATATGACAGGAAGTATCTAAAGCTGCCCTTGATTTTAAAGATTTTAAACATATTATGTGATAGGATCATTAGTGAAGCCTGAGGATTTATTTAATTATGAATAAAAATTCAAAGCAAGGCTATAGGCTGTTGTGCTGGCAGACATAAAATGAGAGAATATTTTTGCAAGCTAAAATTGCTTTTCATGTTGTAAAGAAGATTACAGAGAGGCAAAATATATATGTTCTTTAAATTTGAGTCCCAGGAGATGACTCTATTCAGTGATGCTTAGAGCTTTCTTTAAGACCTTTTCCCCCCCTTCAGCTGAAGTTTCCCAAGACTTTCTTTGCAAACCAAATAATTCTTTTATCATGTGGCTACAAATGGGCAATCCCAAGTGTCAATGAAGCTAAGAATATTGTCTGCTAACTGAGAGAACTCTTATCTAGTTCCCAATTTCCCATTGTACCATCATTGGCAGGGTTTAATCAGGCCCAGTGCAGTTTTCTCTGGTAGCCATGTGAAGTGCAGTGTCACAGTCTAATAGCTTGGTTTTCCTTCATGTAAGCGTTTCAATTTTTGGTCCTGGGATCCAGAAGAAGAGCGAAAGCGCCAGGAAAGGTGGCAGCATGAGCAAGAGCGCTTGCTTCAGGTAGGAAGAAACTGTATGTCTCCCACTGTGTAGTTCGAATTATCCCTTTGGACAAAAATTGAGCATTTTGTGTCATGTTTTCCACATCCTCTGTGGATGCTTGAGCAAATTCTGTGGTAGTTGAGTGATAAATGCCCACACACACCTTCTGTGTGGTTTAGGCACTCTCGTGTCTCCCTTCCACACTCCATGGAAAGACCAAAAGGACTTGGTCTTGCAGTCCAGTGCAGAGTTAAGCTGAATGTGTTGGTCCTCAATTATATTTAAATTATGCTGAACATAGACTGTAAAACTCATAATTACTTGAAGCCTCTTTGTCAAGACTGAAGATTTGCTAACCCGGATGCCTCTTCTTTAACTCTACTTTAACTCTTCTTTAAAATTATGGTCTTAATAGCTTTTCATAGGATTCTGCTTTGTTCAGAGGTTTTTCTTGGAAAATATCAAACTAAACTTGGACATGAAAGGACTTGGGTTTGAGGGGGTTTTGTAAGAGAGGGAAATATCTTCAAGACAACCATTAGTTTTGCCTAGTGGTACAGTAAACTCTAAAAGTTATAGGTGTGTGTCCTAGTGGGAAGAAGTGCAGTGGACATGAGAACCTGAATCTCCCAGTCAGTCAGGAGTGTCTTTTGAAACTGTGACTAGCTTTGATCCCAAAGAAATCACATCTTTGTTCCATGTAACAGAAGAGCAAACAACTGTTCAAAGAGGGAGAATAATAAAATGGGGTCTTTTAATCCTTTAAGAAGGACTTGTGTATCTCTATGCTTTCTTGATATCATCTGATTTTGCACCTCTTAAAATGGTGTACAATTCTGATAATAATTTTTCTGGCACATGGGGGTACTCTCTCAATAGTAAATGCTTATTTTCTGGAATAGGCAGATGTGGTTGCCAGTCTGAACAGATGTTGGAACTGGTGTAAGAGGAAAGTGGAAGTCACCATTCCTCTCTGTATTCAAACCAGCTCTGGCAAACAATTTTAAACACCTCTTTGAGCAAAACTCTCTGAAAACAATTCTTAAGAAATTATCCCTTCAAGGAAGAAAATAAGCTATTTAGCTTATTATAATCTTACTCTGTTCAAATCTTTACACACTATTTATCTCTTAAACTTGCATAGTTATTCATCATTCATTAAATTGTATTGGCAAATCTCTTAAATTAGAGTTAATGGCATATCTCTTAAATTAGTCCTGGTACCTGCAAAACCTGCTTATTTATATGCTACTTTGCTGAAGTTTTTAATGTACAACCATTGCCTCAAGTGTTTCGGGGTCTGTGAAACATTTTTGAAACTTAATACAGTAAGATAAACAAGAAATTATTAACATTTTTGAGCATAAACTTAATTTCTGACCAAATATTTTAAAAATTCTAAGAAATTAGACTTCTTCTAATGTGTCAAAAGTTCCTTGAAGTTTGAAGGTGTTAAATGTAAGTCCTAGAAAAAATGGGCAAAGTGAAAAAGAAGCTTTTTTTTTACACCCATGGGTGTATCCAATTTTTATCCTTTTATTTCATCCTATTTCTGATTAAACCACTCTTAGCAAATTCCTTTTTTCTGTGGAGATACTACAGAATTTACTCTTAATACTGAATTCTCTGAATTTATCTGCATTTGTGTCCATGTACAGGAGAAGTATCAGAAGGAGCAGTACAAACTGAAAGAGGAATGGGAAAAGGCCCAGAGAGAAGTTGAAGAGGAGGAACGTAGATACTATGAGGAGGTATAAGGCTCAGAGGAGGAGGTTGTTTTGGGGGTTTGGGGTTTTTTTGTGTTTAAATGCACCCACTTATGGGTGCAAAAACAACAACAAAAAAATCATCCCATACCTAGATTAATTAATGAGAATCCTCTTCAAGGCTGAATTCTGAGGAGGATTGTTTCTCTTAAACACTGCCACAGATGTTGAGGAAGAATATTTAAATATTTGGACAGGTATCCTCAGCACCTCTGCATAGGTGGAGGTGTCTAATTGCTGTGCAAGTCTGGGTGAGTCAGCACAGCTGTGTCTGGGCACGCTCAGACTTCCCTGCAGGGCCAGAGCCCTGTGTATTTTGGCATATACTTGGTGCCTAGACTTGGTGCAACTCCAGGTGAAATTGTTGTCTGCCTTGGATTTGGTCATGGAGGAATTTTGTAACTGGCCTTACAAAAAAAAATCCACAGGAGATGTTCAAAGTTCGCAGTTGTGGAATGTTAACAATCCAGAAGATAGTGGTTTTCTTCTGTTGTATGAGGGTCATTATTGAAGGAAACTGGAAGATGTTTATAAGTTTTTCTATGCAGTATGTAGATGGATGGTTTCTCATCTGTGTTTGAGGGACATACTTGTGGTCTAAACAAGAATTTTTTTTCAACTTTCAGAATAAGTTTCTCATGTACCAAGGGTAATTTCATACTTTCATATTAAACTTAATATACTTATGCTCTGCGAAACAGTAGTTCCATGCAAGTGAAATATTCTTTCCTGGTTTGGAAATTCCATCTCAATGATAAAAGGAATGGAAGTGCAAAACATTGAAGCAAATTAAAAATTGAGGTGTTACCATTATTCTTGGTACCACAAGTCCTTAGCTGCCATCTAAATTTAGCACATAGCCAAATCTTATTTTTCTTATGTATTTCATAAGCTCACAGTTCACATTCTGTATTTTTGACCCCCACTCTCTCCTGATCCTCTTTCTTCAGGAACGCAAGATAATTGAGGATACTGTAGTTCCATTCATTGTTTCTTCAAACTCTGCTGAGCTCCTCTCCTCTTCTTCCTCTACCACTGAAGGAAACAAGACGGTGGTGAGTTTCTCATGGAGTAGTAAGGCACTGAAGAGTAAGCCATGTTTAGTGCAAAGTTTAATCCTTTGCTGAAGGCTGTCAAAGTCTGGAAGCAGGAAGAGTAAGGGTATTCCCTGGGTCCCATCTCTAACTGGTGATGCCTCAGAGTGCTGTAACTTACAGATTTTCACTAAATAGCTGAATTCCCAAGCAAACTGCTCCCATCCCATTTTTAACCAGAGCAGAGAATGATACTTTCTGTCTGCAGCTGCTCTGTTCTTTAAGCAGTGCTGTGAAATTTTAATTATCTTCCAAAGCCAAGAAAATCTTAAGTGGTTTCCCTGAATACAAAATCTTGAGTGTAAAATAGTGCTTTATATATATCTCAGATGAGACTGAATACTGCCTCCCCAGTTTTCCTCCTCTTCTCTCCCATTATCCCTCCTACAAAGCAGCAAAACAAACAGAGGAATATTTACTGTCTGTGTTTGTTTTTTCCCACTCCTGCAGCAAAAAAAATGTTTAATTTAATGCATCTAGCATCTGATTAAGTTAATGATTGCAGAGATCAGGGAATGACACCCCAGGTGAAATCACAGTCGAGTAAATGTGGGATTCACAGGTGTCATTTTCTCTTGCCTAAGGCACCAGCACCCAGTCATCTGCCTTTTTCCACTGAACTTCAGGATCAGGAGTACTGTATCAATTGATTCTCCTCTCACTCTTCCTGCCCCCCTGTTCTCACTCATCCCTGTGCAAAGGCCTCAGCCATGGCCAATTTTCCACATGGCTGTGTAGCAGTAACTTCCTTGGTGGAGCTGCTTATGCCACAGTCAGGACACTGCCTGCACCCAGAAGCAAAGGAACTCATGCCATTGCTTCTTCAAGCTCCACAAGTCAGGTATGAACCACTCCTGTACCACTCTGGAAGTAGTACTGGTGTTGCCTTTGAGGATGCCCAGTGCATGTGAGTAATGCTTTGCTCCTAGGCAGTGACAACAAGCTGAGGTCATTCACAAAGTCCTCACAAGTCCAATGGGAGACTGTCTAGACTCTCAAAATAATTTAAGGATTTCTGCCAAAGATTATGTAATGGGAAGTTTTAATTTGCCATCCTTAGCACCATAATTGGTACCTAACTTACTTCATGCCCAGCTTAACAACAGTTGTTGTTTCAGCTAAAGTCTTAATTAAATCCAAAGTTAGCCTTACCGGGGTCAAATGGTTCTACTGTATAAATGTGAGATGTTCTTTTTGATAATAAGGTGTGTCAACACAATGTATCTAGGGGCAGCCTGTACTTTTCCCATGTGTGCACCAATGCTAAATTCAAAGGGAGCTCCTTGTTCCCTCTTCATCTGTCTTCTAGAACTCAACTGAATCAAACAGCTGTCCAGGGGAAGGCAAGCAAAAAGAAGTTACAAAGCAGAAAAAGCTGCTCTGGGAGCAGGACAGTATGCCATCTCTGAAAAGCAAGGAAAGTGAACTCTGGCAAGAAAAGAGGAGGTATGTATTAACCCTGAGCATTTCATAACTCTGTGGAGCTTTGTGTTCTGTTGGCTTCTGGGATATCACATGTGCCCACAATTGATGCTGGAGCATCAGCACTTGGTGGCCTGGATACACTAGATCCTGATCAGTATTCACTGGCCCCACAGACAGATGCATGTGTGGCAGTGCACAGTTCTGGTTGTGCATATCAGAAGGCTTGTCTTTTTCTTGTATGGCTCTGCCAAGAGGCTGTCACAGCAACAATTCAAACCTTAGACAGCTCAGACGTCTGCGTACATCACTGCACTGTGTCTTGTGCACATTTCACAAGCCATCTGAAGGACTAAAGGAGCAGTAGTTGTTTTCACTCAGAACCTGTGTGGAATTGCCTGGCTATCTCAGAAATGCCATGCCCATCTTGCCAGGTGGTGTTTGAAGTCCTGGACTTTGCTCAACTGCTAATTAACAGGTTTCACAAATGAGAAGAGGCATCTGATGATGCTGAGCAGTGTATAGAGAACATGGATTAAAGCTTTTTTTCTGTCAAAGAAGCCCTTTTCTACAAATCCAAAATGATCTCCAGCACATCTAAGTGGCAGTTTGAGGTAAGCAGGAAGACTTGGACTATTTGGAGACAAACTTGTTAATTCACAGTTTTTTCATTGCTTTGTCATTGCAAAATTGACACAATAACAAAAATCTTTTTTGTAAAAAATAGACTGATATTCAAAAGTCTGACTTAACCATTATCTTCTAGGTGACATTTCTCCTGGCTTTATTTATACAATGTGACTTATTTTTATTGGCAGTGGAAATAAAGTGCTCTCAGGATACCCAGGGACTGGTATCCTGAAAGGAGGAAGTGAACAGGAGCACCACATGCCGGGGATGGAGCGCAGCTCACCTGCCAGACTGAACCTGCCACTGACTCAGGATGAGAGTAAGACTCTTCCTATGCCTATGTTCTTCTCCAGATAGAAATCAGGCAGAAACCAAACTCAAAGAATTTTGGAAATTGACAATACACATATATCTTCAAAACTGGAATGTCTCAGATTAAAAATTTATTTTATGTTAGCAAAGATAAATATGTTAAGGTGAAATTTAAACTCCTCTTGTTTTCATCAGGGATGACAGTTTCTGCAGCAGGCATCTTGTTTATAGGCCTGCATGTTCACAGTAGCAGTTTAAAGGGTTATCTTCCATTTTTTACATAGTCTTACATACATATAGGGATATTGATACAGAGATTATATTGATACAGAGAGCTTATGTCCAACACTTATTTTGTGTTTTTATAGCTAATTAGATTCTTGATGTCCATTTCACTCCAAATCAAAATCACTACATGTGATATGTAACCTTTTCAAGCCAAGCCTAAAGCAACATCTGCCTCAATTTGGTCATTAGCAATGTCTAATAACATTTAAAGTTAATCTATTTTTTTTAGCTCCCATAAGTATTGATGTTTTTGAAGGAAAGAATTTCCCCAGAGCATTGCTATCATGAGGGTCATCCTAAAAAAAAAGGCAAATTCATGAGTTTAGCATCATTATCTATCTAATACAAGTGAACAGTGGAAAGTAAATAAGTAGGACTAAAGACAGAAAGTGAATGCAAATTCTGAAATCAAGTTTTAGATTTTTGTTTTCAGTTCAGCATAAAAATTCATTATTCTAAAAAATTAAGTGTCTATGGATGGAAAAGTTTTCAGTGCTATTGCTTGCTCCAAATGCAAATTCAGTCTATTAAACTTAGCAGGTCCCCTTGCCTCAGTTTTATTGTATTCTTAGTGCTTTGATAAAAGTTGCACAGAGAAAGAAATACAGCAGAATCTATATTATCCAGCAATATAGCCATGGGGATTTGTAGTAGTGATTAAGCAAACTTAAGAGGTTTGACAATTTTAAACTGTGTCTGCTAATAACCCTGCTTCAGGGTTTTCCTAGATTCTTTTCAACAATTTGGTGCTCTGCAAGTATTCTGACAGCTCCTTTCTTGCCTCTTAAAGCATCCCATCCTTGCTCCCTCCTTAAACCCTTAAATAATCAGGTGTGTGGGTTTATTGTCTTGATATCAAAATAGGTAACAGGCCTTTCATAGGCCCCAGCAAAGTTTTCATTCTCTAAACCAGAAGGTTGGCACACGGCAGGGTAAGGCTTCTCACCAGCTGTGAGCCACAAAATTCATCTTGCAGGGTTCAGGTAATGCACTGTTTCTCAAAGATAGGATGGCTGGCTGCCTGGGCATCTCACAGGTCATCGCTTTTTTGCTGTGAGGCTGTTCTTGTCACTGAGCCATCTAGAGCATGGAAGAAAATTACAAAGGAATGTTCATCAGTAGGTTTATGGAGAGCAGTGTCCATACCACCATCCCCTTAACTCTTGCTATTGAGAAGTATGGATCCTCCAGCACCATAAAAGTTCCAGTGTCTCTGGTGCTCCCTTCATTACAACAATACCTTATTTTCCTTGGTGTTGTTTGTGGATGTTTGACCTTGCCCTTTCCCCCTTCAGAAATACATTCAGCAGCAGGGTAGAGCATGTGTGTGTGAGGGTAATGCAAGGAATGATGTTCCAGAGAGGTCTTCTGATGTAGCAAGACCTGTCTCTGACTTTGTGGGGGGCTTCTGAGAAGTTTGTTTTAAGGAACAGTACATCTTTTTCCTTTGTTGTGTGCCCACAGTCCACGATGGTCTATAAATACTGACAAAAGCATTTTGCCTCAAATGCTGAGTTTTCCCCACCTCTCACTGTAGATGTCTCCTGGAATCAGCAGCTGCTGACAAAGCGCTCTCCACAGTGCGCAGAGGACATTCGGCAGAGACCGTTCCTGAGCCAGACTGTGGGACAGCAACCAAGCTCTGCAGGGGAAGCAAGGAGGTGAGAACATAAAGGTTATTGAAGAGATTGCGAAGTCCTGCTTGTTCTGTTCTCCCTTGTACTCCTGCTCAGCATTCTTTATTGGTTGGGTTTGATGAGTCCTGCGGTGTGAAGACACCCTTCATATCTGGCTTTCCCACAGAGACTGCTAACATTTATCTACTTGATTTTTCATTACAGTCACCACAGTTACTAGTTTCAGGAGGGAGCACACCCCCTGCATGCCTTCCTCTTCTTTCTCTGTAGCTCTTTTCAGCACATATCTGCATAACTTTCCATGTGCCTAATTTGTTTTAATTGCCTGAGACAAACATTTATAGCTAATAAGTAGCTAAATATGGGGGTGGGAATGTCAGGTTGTATCTGCCTCTTTGAAGCTGGTATCCAGGAGCTTCATTCCCCATCTTCCAAACACATACTCTTTGCTACTTTCTAGTCCTTTAAAGATTATGCCTTTTAAAAGAAGATACATATAGAGTAGTATTTGCCTTCTGCTGTAAATTTTGGTGAGGTTTTTTTTCCTTGCTGCTTTTTGAGTAAGGATCACTGAATGATAACACCAGTTCTTTTGGTAAATAAGGAATCTGTCTGCCTAGTATTTACAAAAAGAAGCTGTGCAATGAGAAAGGAACGTCTGTTTTCATTAGCATATATATGAACACAGTCTTCTGCAGAACCTGTTACTTCTATTACGGTTGTATACAGTCAAAACTAAAGTAGATTGAGGTTTGATTACCTGTTCCTCATTATGAACTGCTTGTGTGTATGTTTGAGAATTTTTTTTTATTTAATCTGTAAACCATTTTAAGCACTTACAGTTTGGATCAGTCCTATGATTTCTGATAACAAAAACCATGGTTTTTGATCACCAAGCTCTTTCAGAGTAGCATAGATACAAAATAACCATTTACCAAATAAACTACCTTTCCGTGGTGGTGGCTTCCTTTTTACTCAGTGAAGGGCCAACAGAGGGTGTAGTGTGGTGTGGTGTGACTTGCCTTAACCCCCCTCCCTCATGGTGGGAGCTATGATGGATTGGTGGGGTGGGCAGGAGTCTCCACATGGCTGAGTACTGTGTGAGTCACCTGATTGCTCAGCAGTGACCAGACTAAGACTCAACCAAAAATCTTGAAATTCACTAACTGGGATTTCTCCATAAAAAACCTGGTTTTATTTGTTGTTCAGCTGCAGTAATGCATCTTCTCTGCTGTATTTTAGGGCAGGCTATCATGAGAACTTCCGATCTGGGCCGTCATCTCCCTGCTCTCCTGCTGCTCTCAGTCAGTCTCCCAACAGGTACTAAAGGTCAATAAGGAATTTTGCAGACCAAAGACATCTTGTAGTTGCTGGTGAACTGCCAGAGTGAAAATCACATTAGTATTATGTGGATGCACTATTAAGTCTGCTAAATGTTGCAATTCATAGCTGTCCATGGCATAAACATGCAGCTCCCTCTCCCGTATTTTTTGCCAGCTTCAGTGGTACTGTTACATTTTCAAATAACACAGTTCAGAAAGCAGCTCTAACTCTGCTTGATCACTGAAGTTTCAATAAAATTGAAATGGGACAGTATAAAGCTCAGTCAAAGTGTGAGCTCAGAGCAGTTAAGCCAAAGAATGTCTTCACTGGGAATAGTCACATGCTCAGGAGTAAGATTTGTTGTAGACATTGGCACTTGTTGATTTTAAAATATTTTTTTTCCTTTCATTTCCAAACTAGAAACACATTTTTCTTTTTTGCTGATTTTTAGTTTGCCCACAATCATGCTAATCTCCTAGAGATTTGATTCTCTCAAGCAATCTGTACATCTTTCAGTGAGTTATGTGTACCAACTCTAAATAAATGTAGCCTGATTAAATCACTGATAATTTGGGATATATTAAAATCAGTTTGCTTATTATATAGGGTAAATTCATACACCACAGAACACAGCAAGTTTCTTTTTAAATTGCATTGTTCTTCACTTTTCAGAGCAAAGCCCTCCTTATGATATCACTTTCATTGACATGAAACTATTAGGAATTTTTTACATGAACAATTTATGTTTTTCTAACTGTAGCTGCAGTTTTGGTGGGATTACATTTCCTTGCTACAGGTCACTAGTTGTGACAGCTACTTCATATTATTAAGTAGCTGTATTCTGATCTGAGAATCTTTTGCATGGTCTTTTCCTGAAATAAATCCTAGTTTTTGTAAACAATGGATGTGATTTAATTCATTTTTCCACTAAAACATTAGAAAACTCTTAAAAATTTCCCAAGATCCAAGACTTTAATTTGCTCTTGTAGTAAGTCTTATTGGGAAGAAGAAGTAAAAACAAAGGTAAACTCAGGAATAGCATAGAAGAAGAAGGGTTAAGGCTGTAGAGGGGAGAAAAAAACCCAGCAAAGTTATTCTAAAAGGAATAATGACAATGAACCAACAAGAGGGTCATATGTCTGTGCTGCCTGTGTACATGGTGGGCTCAATAGTTGGAAGCAAGGACAATTTTCTAGTTATGATGAGTTTTTCTGCTGTTTCTGTCTTTCTTTCTCTCTCTCTCTTTTTTTTTTTTTCTATACTGCTCTTTTGTCATGCTGCAGTCCAGATCTGTCTCTGTTGGTGGCTTATTATGTTGCTACATTAAAACCTTATAGCAAGAGATTGTAAACTTGCTTATCTGAGTAGGATTTCATCAAACTGTCTTTTCAAAACTCATGAAGTATCACAAAGTTGCTTTTCAGTCCTGGCTGGAAAAAGCATTGATAACACAGAACAACAGGGGATCCCTTTTGATCTCAGCTTCATATCACCAGGCCAAGCATCAGTTCTGGCAGGCATGAGACCCTTAAAGTGGGCACCTGCCTTGCTATTAAAACTGTTATGAAAAAGTGGATTAGTTATTCCTGGGGCTCTGAACTTTCACCCACCTGTCATCCAACAGCAGATTTATGAGAGAGGTCTAGACAGTCCTTCAGGACTGCTGAAGGTGCAAGCTGAAGTATTTTCTGCATTGCAGGTGGACATTTAATTTCAGGTTTTCTCTGACTGGTTATAGTATTAAGTGGCTGCAGCAGCACAGAGTGAAATGAGTCAACCAGTGCCTGGTCTGTGCTCCTGTAGTTATGCTGTCACTACTGGGTGCTTGATTGGGTGCAAGAATAGCATCCCTGCTGTCTGACTTGCACGAGCGAGTCCATTTGTAAACAAATTGAAAAATTTCCAGGCTGAGAGTCTGACTCAGGTCATTTGTGTGAATTGCTGTGGCATTGACTAGGTCTAAGTAACCTTTACTATAGAGGTGGTGAGGCACTGAGGCAGATTGCCCAGATAGACTGTGGACTCCCCATCCCTAAAGGTTTTAAAGGCCAGGTTGGATGGGGCTCTAAATAACCTGATCTAGTGGAAGGTTCTCTGCCTTTGGCTGGGGGTTGGAACTACGTAATCTTTAAGATCCCTTCTAACCCTAATCATTCTGTGATTCTGTGAATCCACAGGCATGGTTCCCTGTCACCCAGGCCTCTGTTAAGAGGCTTGGATCTTTCTTGATCTAGCACAGCAGACTGGCAGGGAATTGTGTCTGAGTTGCTGTGCATTGAAGCATTTGAAGCCCTTTGCTTGCTTATCTGGAAGGCAGACGTGCAGGTGGATTCAGTAACATGGCTGATGGGTCAATGTGTATTTATGTAAACTCCTCCAGTGCTCCTTCCTCCCATTATATCCCTCTTGATAAACCTATCTAAATATTTGGCTTCATTTTAGCATTTTTCAGCTGCAGTATTCTTAAAGGCATATTTGTCTCTCAGTTGCACTCTTCTTACAGCCATGTTTGCCTCCTAGGTCTGTCAGTGGGAAGAAGCTTTGTTCTACCTGTGGTCTCCCTCTTGGAAAAGGAGCTGCCATGATTATTGAAACACTTGGTCTTTATTTCCATATTCAGTGCTTCAGGGTATGGTTCTTGCTTTATTAAGAAAAACCTCAAGTCATGCACAGTGCAAGTAGAGAGTGGATGTGAAACTGCAAATGAGAGGACCAGGGGATTTACATGGTTGTTATGTCTGAGCATGTTTGTAAAGGAGTGGAAATGACACAACTAATGTGTTATTTTGCAGTCAGATGCATTAATTGGACTAAAACCTGTGATCAAGCAAGCAAATTTAGCTTCTGTATTACAGGGGGGAAGCATCATATAATTTCTCTATTGTGCTCATTGATTTTTAAATATAACATTATTTACCTTGTGAGTTTTTTAGGTGGGTATTTTTTTCCTTCCAAAAGCATGATCACATGACCACAGCCATCTTTGATCTGCCCCATGTTTGGAAAGCTTTGACTATGGAATGAATGATGTATTCTGGCTTTTACCAGAAATATTTCTTGACTGTTCTTGAGTATTTCAGTTTAGAAATAACCTGAAGTATTTTCTAGAGAAATCAGAAAGTATCCATTTCCATTATCTCTGGCTCAATTAATATTAGACATTTGTAAAGACTTTTTTGATTTTAGACATTTACCCAGACTAAATCTCTGGCCTCTTTAAACTTTATCCATCACAACTTACCTGTCTCCAGAATGCAGCCTCAAACTCAGATGTCCCATACAAGAATTAGGCTTCACTTCTGTGTAAGCAGAGGCTGCTGAAATCCAGTCCTAAACACTTTTGACTCTATAAAAACCCTGTTGCTGGGTTCTCTGGTTTCTAGGGGAGTTTTCTCACCGTTCCAAGAACTACTTCGACAAAAGTAAAAATTTGGGAAGAGTTGTAACATGGTCTTTCTTACTTTTTCTGTTCTTCACCTGACAGTGTGGAGTTTGCAAGGGCCAGCTGGGAGATGCAGCGAGTGGCACGGATGTCAGGATCAGAAATGGTCTTCTTAACTGCAACGATTGTTATATCCGATCCAGAAGTAAGTACCAAGTACTGGCAGCTCTGACAAGAAATATTGTGGCCATGATTTTAACTGGCAGCTTTGTCCAGCTCTGACACTCAGGAGTAGCTTCACCATGGCAAGAAGAGTCTTCCCACGTCATTTTAATGATTTTCTCATATCAGAAAAAGATTTCCAAGCCCATTAAATTTTCCCAGAGGATCTCTGCTGAGCGCTGTTAGACTTAAAGGTTGTTTCTGTGCATAAACATAAACTCCTATACTATGCACAGATTTTGCATGACCCAGAGGCTTGGATGTCTCACATCACATGAGACAATGTAGATAATTCTACCCGAGCTAGGACCCTGGGCTGTATTTAGAGAAGTTCCCCTTTTTTAAATCTCTAGGCCTCCCTTTTGTGGACAAGATGGTGATGTAAAATACTGAGAACATTCTGTAACTCGTAGTGAATCCTTGTGGTTGGTATCCCCAGATATGTGCTAAACAGTGTTGCTTGCCCTAAATTTTGAAGAATGAGCCAATTTCATGTCAGAAAGAAAACTTTGTGATTTTGCTGCCTTAGAGCAGGTGACTTAAATGTCTTTCCAAGTCCAAATACCTGATACCAAATTACTAGAACAAATACCTGATACCAAATTACTAGAACATTTCAGCCTTGCCCTAATGTCACCAGGGATGGTCAGTGCTCATGCTGGATTCCACCTTGTGGAAACAGTAAGATGCAAAACAATGGGATTAATTGTTGTCTTACTGTTAAATATTATTTGGTATATTCACTCCCTACAGTTCCACCTGATAAGTGGACATCTAGAGATCTTTTCCCTTACTATTTTTCTTGCCCTCTCTCAAAAGCACTGGCTGTAGAAATTCAGGAGTATGAAAGGTACCCCCCTACCTTTGCTAGAAGAAAAATGGGTACTTCTGCTCTGATGCTTCAGGAACAAGATACTTCTCCATCAGCAGAGCTAGAGGGTGCTATTGTATAACTGGTTTTTGGGCGATTTTTTTCTTAAATTCTGCTAAGAAATGTTACCAACTTTTTATTATTTATTTAACCTGAAATATTTAGAAATAGCTTTTTCCCTTTGTGCTTGATACTATAAATCTTCCTCATGTGAATGAGGTCCTGGCCCTTAAAATGCAGCTTTGCACATCCAGCTTTACACAAAACAAGAGAGGAAGGCATGAAAATTATCATTTCCTTTATTTCATAGTCCTTTTTGCTTAAATAAAAATCTATGTCCCTTGAGGATAGATAAAGGCTCAAATAAATTATCGGCTTATATGCTGTAGAAATCACTCTCTCCATCATCATTTCTACAGCAGTGTTACTAGAAAATGCATTACAGAGCTGTGCAGAGGTTCATGTAACAATGTTTTGCATTTGTACTTACCCAGCAGAATGGTGACCAAGTCCATGACAGAGGAAATAGGATTTGAGAAAATGTATGGCTACTGAAGAATGATAATGGCAAGGGGTTTTTAATTTTTACAGCAAATTGCCTCTTCCTGCTGTGTCCACTGGTCATGCAAAATCTCAAAACCCAGTTTGCTGAATTTAAGCTACAGTAACTGTTGTTGACAATTCAAAGGGACTACTTTTGTTAGAACTGCAAATATTGCTAGTTGCTGTTATTAACTGAAATTTGATGCACTGCACACCTGAAATTAAGAATAAACTGGTGCAATGTCAGTGTTTTGCCTTTCAGTTCTGGGAATAATGCTGCAAAATGTCAAATCAGTTGTTTGATTGCATGGCTTGTGCCTTTCTGCCCCCATGGCTGCATCTGAAACCTGTGCAGCAGTGGGCAGAAGTGACGTGACTCACCTAGAGTCAGTCAGTATTGTTTTGAGACATTTATGGACATCTTGATGAAATATTTTGACTCCTAGAAGCTTATCTGAAAAAAATGGATTATTCTGTTTCAAAATAAATCATAAAAAAGACGACTAGAAAAGCATTAAGGATTATGTTGTGGTCCAGGGTCCAATATATTCCTGGTTTTCAGATAAAAGTGAATGGGGATTTTATCAGTAGGTTGTTTCTGTACAACAAAACCTCACAAGGAAGGAAATTCTCAGTTCAATGTCAAACACAGGGAATGGTCACATGTTGATGAGTGTCAAAGGCGAGAAGTAAATTCATGACATTCCCTATCTGGCCAAATAACATAAGGAGTCTGTAGTATCAGGTAGCACAAGCTAGACACAGCTGAAGATGACTCAGCAGTCCTTTACTTTACTATTTTGTCACTGCAGAGCCTGAAATAAACATACACGAGTACTTTGGGTGTAAAATAAAATAAAACTTCATGCAGAATGCATTCAATATGTGGCAAGGAAAATGTATTTCCACTGGAATGAGGTTGAATCTTGGTAGTAGTTACTGCCCCAGCTTTGCAGGAGAAAGAAAAAACAGGGCACAAATATGTATAGCTCCAGATACATATTTTTGAATTGTAGAGTTCATGTACAGAAAAGTCTATATTTGTTAAAATTTGTAACCAATTACTTGTTTTGGTTTTGTTTTACCTAGCTGCTGGACAGCCAACTACATTGTGACATGACTTTCAGTCCTAGTAAATTTCAAGAAGGAACTCTCTTCTCATATGTATCGGCTGCCTCCAGACAATCACTCATAAAACCTTGAATCCATGGACATGATGGCACTCATCTTGTTTTTAAAAACTCACAAAAAAGCTGCACCTGCTCCTTTGAAATGCAATATGTTGGTTTTTGCTTCCTTATGAAATTTGCAAAATATGTATGACCATGTTTGGGAAGGCAAAGCCTAAATACTATTAAAAACAACAAAAAAACACCTTTCAGGTATGCTTATGATACCCAGTCTGTTACATTGTTCTTTTGAAAGTGATAAGAGAATAAACATGCAATAAAGCTGTTTGTTTTAATATTTCTAGCAATTAAAAAGTTTAAGTTTACAGAACCTTTATAGAATATGCCAACTTGAGCTGAGAAGTAATTTTGAGATAGTATCTAATCAGTGCATTTGAAAAACTAAACATCACAGCACGACTTCTCTGTTATAACTGAAGCTATAACTTTTTTTATACAGAGACTAGTTTGATAATACATCCTGTACTTCTGAAGCATTTTTTGTTTATATTACCTTCAATGGAGGGTAGAAGTTAAACAAATAAATTATTGCACCTTTAGTCATAGGATTTTTTGTTTGTGTACCTCAA
This sequence comes from Motacilla alba alba, assembly GCF_015832195.1. Lineage (NCBI taxonomy): Eukaryota > Metazoa > Chordata > Aves > Passeriformes > Motacillidae > Motacilla > Motacilla alba. The sequence goes on from NC_052019.1 coordinate 23,506,827, forward strand.
GTAATGTTCATGACTATAGCTTAATATTCTCTGAAATAAAGATTTCTTCATTAAACCTAAAGGCTGCATACCATTAACAATGGAAAAATTCCCATCAGGAGCAATCCTTCTAAGTAAGTCCAGCGGGCTGTGTTGTCATTAAACTCGATGGAAGGTGCTGTGGGGAAGAGACAGCCGAGTGGGCAGACCCAGCGGAGCTGTGAGTCTCCAAGCTGCAGTTTGATGCTGTGTGAAGCTTTTCTCTTTGGCTTGTAACTCACCAGTTGATTTGAGTGGGCTGGACATCTCCTGGTTCACTTGCAAACATTACACTTGGTTGAAATCTCATGCAGAGAAACATATGTGGTTTGGGTACGCCCCCAGGGTAGAGAATTAGACATCCTTGAGCCTGTGTTCCTCCATCCACTATCCAAAAATAGTCAGTAAAACCCAAAAGTGTGGAAGCTGGGCAGGGAGGAGGCTGGAACCACTGGTGGAAAAACTACCTTGCCTGTGACTGGGACAGTTTTCCTTTGTGCTCTTTGATTAAGCATGTGCTCCTTACTAAAATGATACAGCAGCTCATTGAAACAGAGGTCTAGCAGGTATCTACAATACACAGACAAAGTTAGGGAATGTGTTGCAACTGTAAAATATCCTAGCACTTTTTGGTAAACAGTTACTGTAAATATCTTCAAATGGAGGGAAAATATCTTCTTCTGCCTTAAAACCACTATAAAACTAAATGAATAGAGATTTCTTTTGTCTATGTGCATATCTGTCATCTTTTGATGTGTTGGTAAATAGAAATGAAGTGGTTATTAGGGAAGCAATAATTCTGAGTTGTTCTCTAGATAGCAATTATTTATTAAAATGCTAGACAGTTGCTTGCATGTGAGTTGCATAACCATGCAAAACTGCATGTCATCAAACACACACATGCGATGTCATTGGAGGACATTGTGACTATCTGCTGGAAAGTTACGTGTTACTTCCTTAATATTGTGCCTTAGAAAATGCAGAACTGTTGCACACAGTCAGCAATGACTCATGGATGCAATAAATCCAAAAAGCTGAAGTCCTTCATGGACTTCACCTGGGGAATATTTTTAAGCAAAAATAAAATAAATCAGACAAATGTTTTGGAACTAAAAGTGATAGCCTATATTTTGATCAACCACCTGCATGATTTACTGTTAAAAGGTTTTGATAACCAGGATGCTTACTCTCTGCTTGTGGTTATTAAAACATTTTCCCACAAAGAATGTGTAATATGGAAATTCAAGAAGCTGATTTCGTATCTGATGTGGTACATCTGTATGACTCCATACGCTGCATTAGGGATATGTAAATATATAATGTGTGAACCTAATTTTTAAATGAGACTGTGCATGCTTGTGCATCTATTCGATATGAGTCTCTAGCACTGCTTCACCCACGTGATAGAGTTAGATGTGCAAATCAGTCCCCAAGTGTATCAAAGGCTGGTTGTCTCAGAGGTCAGGTCCGCTTCTCATTCGTGTAGGGGAAAGTGCCCAAAGGGCTTAGGAGCATGGTCGGGTTAAAGTGCATGAAAGAGGGGGGAGGGATATCGCATCTCACTGCAGACACATCACTGGGTCTCTGGAGCTGCTTAGAAATTGATCCCAGTGTCTATCAGATAGTTTTGCATATGCATGTTGTAGCAAAGTTGATTGTACTCAAAGCGAAATGAAGCAGCGCTCGACGATGACAATTTTTTCCCCTAATGAACATCTATTCACCAGCACAGAATAATTTCCAACAGTTTTCTAAATTGTACTTGCCAACTTCTTATGTTTGATTTTATATTATCTCTGGAATCTTACATGGCAAATTCATTCAGGCTAAGATTTTTTTCTTTCTTTTTTTTTTTTTTTTCCCAGTTTAAACATATTATAGATTTCTAATCAGGAACTTTGAACAGAGGAAAAAAATAATGCTTTCCTGCATTTGAACTGCAATGTAAATGTATTTGTTGCAAAAAATGATTTGTTATTACTGAGCAAGTACAATATATGTAATGGGTTTTAGATGTTTTGGAATTTATTTAGCCTCTTACTACTTCAGAGAACCTGAACAGGTGTCATAACCCATCTATATTTTACAAGCCCATTTTCATGGTGTATTTTTTCCTTACTCTTGCTATATAGTGTTATTGATGCAGTACATCTGTAGTTTTCAGTGAATGTCGTAAAGGTTGGTGAACCAGAAGGGGACCATCCTTATCTGCATGTCCATTCAGGGACAAGGATTGCTCTCCTAGCTGGGGCTAATGTTGAATACCAATTATGCTAATCTTCCCTTTCTTTTATTTATTCTAAAATGCCTCTGGAAATTAGGAAAACTTGTCTAAAACTCAACAGCTTTTATAGTAAATGTACGTTTATAAATAAAATGTTGATTACCTTTGGTGGTGTTGATTTTACTTATTCTAACTAACTTCTGTTGCGTGAACCTGGATTGCAGAGTAGAGGCTTCTGCTTGGTTGACCTTGGCTGAGCCAAACTATGTTCCTCAGGACTTAGTATATGAGATGAGACAATAAAAAAAGATAGCTGAGATGGCAAAATACGCTGTGGATTGCTACTGAAAGCTGTAGCCCTCTATCCACAAGAACATGTATGCCTTTTGTGGTAAAAGATGAAGTGAAAAAGTTTTCTGTAGAGAGGTGAACCCAAAGTCCTCAGATCTTTCATCAACGTTGGTAGACTGTGGTTCAGACCTTCACTCAACAAAGCACTTTATATATGGCAGTGCTAAATACGTGCTTGGTTAATTCCATTTCCACATAGCAAAGATCCTGGAGTTTGTGCTTAGTTTTGCATCTGCTGAGGTATCTCACTAACTTTCGAATTGCAACCAAGGTGTCACTTGTCCAGTTACCAGCAGAAAGTTCACACAAAATTTTAAACAAATAACTGCCTCTTTTTCCACTTTTTAATTGGGTCTTAAGTCAATGACGGGTTTGGGTTTGTGCCAGTAGAGCATCACGGCTGTTAGATGAGGCATGGGAACATACAGATAATTTAATTTTTTTCTTCATTCATTCATTCATTCATTCATTCATTCATTCATTCATTCATTCATTCATTTTTATCCTGCTTCCCTGATGGCAGTGCTGGTGGTCATACACTATTCCAGCGTGTCCATGAAGGCCAGCATTCCCTCTGGTGGCAGAGGCATGCTGGGACTCTCGGCAGTGCCATCGGTGCCCTGTCTGCGGGAACAGCTCGCTGCCACTGGAGGTTGCTCTGGGGCTGCATTTGGAGGCAGTCAGGCAGCTATTTCTGCTCCAGCAACTCTGCACCAAGGCTGCTTGGCTCACAGACAGACAAACACTGCTTGTGACCCCTATGAGCTGGGGGAAATGGTGGCAATCCTGGTATGATTTTTTTGTAATATTATTGTTATTACTATTTTCTAGTGAATGTGACCTGCACGGTCATTTATCATCCTAAAAGGGAATCACTGGGGGTGCATTCACCCAGCAAAATAATTTTGATTACCTTGTAAATGGGGAGTTGTGCCACTTGGTCACCTCCCCAGGACCTTCACCTGCAGGTAGCAAAGGCTACCTGGGGGGGCCCAAGGGGAGCCATGGTGCTCACAGGGCCTTGGCATGCCCCGGGAGAGGACTCTGCCTTGTTGAGCAGTGGGTGAAGCTGAGGGCATATGAGAGAAATAGGAGGTGATGAGAGAGAGGAGCGGGCTGGTACAGCTGAGGTTCAGACCTTGGAGCAGAGGATACCCCATGCAAAGAGGGATGTGTGCATGGCACCCCAGGAGAGCTCTGTGCCTCCTCTACATCCTGGCCAGGCGTGATGCCCCCATCCCTCTCCTATCCCCCATCACAGACTGCTTGGCCAAGTGCTCCATTTCCTCCATCCAACCCACTTTGTTTTGCTCATTTTTTTTCTCTCCTTAGCAGGTGTTTTGGTGCAGAGGCCATCAGTGAGCACAGACAGGTGCTGGTAGCTGCAGGAGGCTCTAGGCACAGGTGATGAACATCAGTAGTTGCTTACCTTGTGAGTATTGATCCTGATCCAGTGAACTCTTCTGGAGCATAGTTAAAAGCAGGCAGCCACCACTTTGTTTAGAAAATTAGCTTTAGTTATGGGTCTTGATGGGTCCCCTTCCTGGTAACGGGAGGCTGGTCCTGTAGTTACTCAATAAAATGTGCAGAGTGGAAGCCTGCCCTTTACCAGATTGGGGAACTGGGGAACAAAATGACAAGATGACAAAATGACAAGATGACAGAGACACGTCTGCAGTGAAAATCAGAAGGGGTTGTGACTGCTCAAAATGAGTAGATGACCACTACTTGGATGGGAAAACAAAAACGTCAGTAAAATAAATCTCCTGTAAAGGCAAACAGGTCTCCTATACAGTTTTAAAAGCCTCCGGTAGGAATGTAATTTCATCTGAATTTCCTGATAAGGGGAAATGACTAAACTGGAAGCTGCTCAAGTTTTTCAAGTGGTAAGAGCCCAAAAAAAGAGATGGAAGGTACAGGACAGGATGTGACTCTTCCTACAGTACAGTGGGGGGTTGGTATTTGAGGGGTTGTGGGGGGAGTCTATTTTCTAGTTCATGTTTTTTATAAAGTGTAGCATGAGTTAAACATGCAAGAGGGAGCTGCTGCTCTGCAGATCTTATGGAGTGCCCCATGGTCTGCAAGAGTAACTAGTGAAGCTAGGTAAACCCCAAAGCATATGGGGTTTTAAGTCATTTAGGGAAAAAAAAAAACCTCCATTATTCAAGACAATCTCATAAGTCACTGTTAACTTATCCATAGAGTCCATCTGCTTCACTGCACATGATGCACTGTAAATTCTCCTAGCTAATGCCACATCCATAGTTCACAGATGCATTTTTTCCTAAGCAGACAACCTGCTGGTTAGAACCTGCAGAAGCCAGTCATGGGTCTAGAAATTAAATCAAAACTAACCGAACTGCGAAACTTTCCTTTAAATAACAGAATTTATCGAATGGGAAAAGAAAGCAAGATTTCAAAAATTCCTTTTTTCTGTTACATCTGATTATAGACAAAACCACCCCAATTACAAGCACAGAAACAGAGACATGCTATCCACATCTCTGGAAACTACGTGTAGTAATGCTGGAACTGCTGTTCCAGGGGCCTGGACTTGGGGGTTTGCAATGGCTATCCCCTTTTTTCAGTGGCCAAGTGCTCTTTGGTTGTCTTTGGTTTATAAAACTTGGTGAGTGTGCACAACTTGAAGGAGGTGTTACAATAATCCTCAATATAACAATGTGTCCCTACCAGTCAAACTGAAGATGTCACCTCCAAATGCATTTTCCTGGGACCATATCTAAACATTGCCAGGTGAGAACAAAGTGGCTATTTTTCCAAAAGATGTTAAATGTAGGGTTTTTTTTAAATCTCTAATTACAAACTTTTCTTAGGAAAAGTGAAGTCGGGTGAGTGATTTAGCATCTGTGTGGTGTATTAATTAATACTAATGTATTGAAGTAGACTGGGTTGCAGCATGAGCTTTCTCTGTTGGACTTTGTGCAATTATGCAGGTCTTAAAGTTTTTCCTGATTGGTACACAATGATAACACTCAGATAATTTCCAGCCTGAGGATGAAGCTCTCTGAACTGTTTCGTGAACTGATGTTCTGGAGGTTTTCTAGAAAACATTTGGCTTGGCTCATATGTGATGCTTTTTATGCCCTTCCTGATTCCACTGGAACCATTCTTGGGCAGAGGGAAGTGGTCATGGTTTGCCATGGTCTCTGAGGAGTGGAAGACACTGCTTACAGAGTCTGGAGAGGGAAAGCCCTGCACTGAAGCCAGACATGACCCCTGCAAACCCTCTGTGCCCAGCCATGTTCCATTTAGGCTTTAGATAGGTCAAATGTGAGGACAGCAGTGTTAGATAGACCTATGAAATGCATTCTGTCTTCTTGTTCTAAGTATTCACAGGTCTTCAGCTGAATTTAAAATGGATGGGTAGAAGGACAGCACTCTATGTAAAAAATCCAGTTAACACTTATCTTACCCATACTCCTAAATGCATTTTGTATGTTTTTATTATTTTGAAACAGGTGAGATGACATTAAGAGGGGATCTATGCCACTAACTGATATAATTACAAATCTGTTCCAGTGGACTGAAGATGAATTTTAAAATTAACTTGCACCCTCACAACCCACTTCCAACCATTTCTGTTGGAATGTCACTTACATGTCCAGTGTGCATCCGTGTGACAATGGCAATGCTGGGAGTTAGTGGCAGAGGCCAATCAACCATCCTGAGCTCTCATCCCCTCCACTTTGCTTCTGCCAAAGCTGTTATCTCTCAGAGCATTTGTCACAGATACACCGGGGTACACAGCAGTTGAAAAGCCATTATCTCTTTCAGAAGCAGTGACTAATGTGCTTTTGCCCGCAGCAATGTGGAAAGTCACAGGAAGATTTTGCTGTAGAATCAGCTGTGTTTTCCTTGTGGAAGAACAGCTGTGTTTTCCTAATATCTTTTTAGAGAAATAGAGGTCTTTATTTCTTGCAAATTTTTTCTGATTTATAGCTTTCTTCTTATATTTCTCCTGCAACTGTTGATTGGTATTTTTATATCCTTCAGTCATTATTAGCAAAGAGGCAATTTTAAGTTTTTTTTCCTCTGAGTAAAACAATATTTCGCTTGACTGGATGATACTGTCCAGTGTAATTACACGTGGTTTGATAATAAAAACTTAAAAGCACCTTTAAAAAAAATGACAGCTGACTTTTCTGCCTGTGGTGGCAGCCCATCCACCACAATATTCTGCAACACCAGGACCAGTGTATCCCACCTGGTGGCAATGCACGGGGGTGAATCAAAATCATCACAGGCACTCTGTGCACTCCATTTTATACAGAAAAGGCTGGTGCTTGCAGTTCATTGCAAGGCTTACCTCATTCAATCATCTTTCCAGACAATGGACTTCTGAGAAACCTTTGGAAAAACCAAACTCCAAGGAGCTCAGGTGGCAGCACTTTGCAGTGATTCTTTTCATTGTGAGGGATGAAGGGGAAGGAGCAAACTTTTCATTTGCACAAGCTTCAAGTCATCCCCGCAGCTGGGGAAAAAGCCTGCATGATTATCTACAGTGACATTCACAGTCATTGCTTTTCTTCAAGTTGATGTAGGTGGTACAATAACTTCAAAGCTGTATTTTTTCACATGGGGCTGTGTGTTAGTAGTTCAATAACTAAACAACGTATAGGTTCAAATAAACAGTTTATGATGGAATATAATCACTTGATACTTGGTTTTCTCAATATCTCTATCTTGAATGCTTAAAATCTGCTTATAGCATGAATACAATTAAACGTGTAGATATGTTTCTTGTTACTGCATCAAGGCTCTTCCAGCATGTGGCTGTTTTCACACACTTCCAGCTGACAATAACACTCATCTGTTGTTACCCCAGGAGCTGAAGACCTACATTGTACTTGGTAAAAGTACAGTTTTAATTCCTACCAGATACAGGCAAGGAAGGATGAAAAGACCAATAAATCATTGGATGCAGAAGAGGTATGCATCCTAACTTCCAGGAGCTGTGTATTTGTCTTGGAAAAACTCCTTCAATGAGGATCAAGCTCTCAAAAGGTAAATGATGGAGTTGTAGCACTTCTTCCCTCTTGTTCTCAGTCTAGGACATAACCAGTTTCTCAGCCTTGTTCTGCACACCAGTTAAATCCAGCTGTGCCCCCATGGCACATCCCAGCCTGCCAGGAGGCTCGTTTGGCAGTAGCCAGCTCTGCACAGCTGCCCACTCAGCTTAGCTCAGGGCCCTGCTGCTCTCTCTGCACCTTTGCTGTGCATCTGCTACAGACAGTTTCATTTTTTTCCCTCAGATCCTGGGGATTTTGATTTTTTAAAGCAAGAAATTCTACCTCATTTGATCAATACAGCATTTCCTAGCTGCTTCCTGCACGTGTGCAATCAGAATGAAGGGCTGTAAAATAACCAACATTGCTGCCTGGTGGGCTTTGAAAAGACTCCTGCAAACAGGGCAGCCCTGCCTGCTGGGAGAGTGCTCTAGCAGAAATGGGGGCATAAGGAGATGGTTGGAGCAGCCTGAGTGTGGCAAAGATGTGTACATGCTGCACTGAGGCTCTTTATTAAAACCTGGTGGCTAGAGAGGCAAATGTAAGAAGACATGTCTCTCTACAGGCTGCCATAGTACTTTTCTTCAAGGAATAAATACCATTTTTATTTATTTACAGTTTTAAGACAATATGTGTCTCTTTTGAAAAGTACTAAGCTGAAGCTTAAGCACAAATATCAATTACTTCCTTATTATTGCAGTAATATAAAATAACTTGGACTAGATTTTGAACAATTTTGAGTGCCACAATGCATGAGTACAAAATGTCAGAGGCTTGGAAACAGCTGGATTTTCAAGGATACCTGATGCACACTCCCAGATACACAGACATCATTATCAGGCCCCAAGTCAGGTACAGAGCCACTGTTCTTATGTGAAAGCATGGGTACCTAACCTTGATTTTTCAGGTTTTTAGAGCTCATTATCACCAGAAAATAGCAAAGCCCTGTCGGATCCCAGGACATTCCTTTGATTGCCTTGGATGGCTCAAGCCCCGGGCAGGGGGGCTCAGAGACCTTGGCACAGAGCCAAATACACCAGTTCCTTTGATTTTAACCCATGGAGAAAATTGCCAACTTTATGTGAAGACTTAGAAGCCATGAAAGTTTAAGCAGAATGATGGTTAGTTTGTCACAGGGTGAAAAGTGGAGTTTTGGGGTTTTTAGAATGGGGGTTCAGGAGCCAAGGTGGAGGGATTTGGGCGTGTCTTGTCCTTCCTCCTTCCTCTTCTTAACCTCCATCTTCTGTGTGATGGTGACACTTTTGGATTGGTTTAGAGCAGAGACAGACTGTCTAACATAGGTGATAGGTATTGGGAAACGATTGTAAATAAAGTAGTTCTTAGTATAAAAAACTAACACTGCCTCAGGGCAGTGCAATGTGCCACGAACCAACCTGCCAGACAGAACTCAGCAGGTCACAGAAAGAATGTACTAGATAAGAGAAAATAAACAACCTTGAAAAGCAGAACAGAAGAATCCTGACTCCTTCTTCGATCCTGGGGCTGGGACAAAGAGACTCGCTAACACCTCAGGGTCTTCTTGACCACAGAGACTCTGAGAAAGCCCTTTTCAATTGTTAGGTGAATCAGATTTAAAACCACTGCTGTGAGACAGAAAAATACTATTTACCTGTATTTATGAATGCATACATGGGTCACAGATCCATTTAATTTGTGCACAGAAAGAATGTCTTCACAGTGAATTTGATTTAGCCTACAACCTGACAATAAATGAGCTTGAAACACAGAGAAAAACCAAACCAAACCATTTTGCGTGCATTTACCTGCTACTGTGACTACAGCACGGTGACTGTGGAGGTCAGAATGACCAGGCTATCTGAGCACTGCAGCAAAAATCACCAGAGCAAGAAGCCCATCAGCGTGGAGTCAGTCTGTCTAGAAACACGGCACACAGGCGGCAGCAGCAGCAGCAGCAGCAGAGTTTGCCCTGCCTGCAGCAGCCCCCAGGAGCAGCTGGCTGGGCTGGAGCCAGGCAGCATGGCCCTGCAGGAGCTGCTCCTGGGAGCACAGAGCTGCCAGCCTGGGCAGATCCTTTCCTGTGCTCGGAGCTCGGAGCAAGCTGAACCCTGCTGGGGAAATGCCCTTTTGAGAGAAAACATGGCAAAAGATGTTCCTTTTCTGGAAGAAAGGTGATTTAAAAGCTGTAAGCAGGTTGTTTTCGTGAGTGATGCCTGGCACAGTGGGGCAGGAACTGTTGTTTCTTTTCTAGTCTTCTTTACAAGACTGGCTTCTTAGCTGGATGATGTTACCTTGGGTTCATATGTCTCATCTATGGGGAAGGAGAGATGGAAACAACCACACTGTTGTTCCCACAACCTTCTGCCTGGAGAATAACAGATATTTTATCTTAATAAAATAATTGTAAAAAAATCTAAACATTTATTTGCTGGAGGAGAGATGAAGAAAAGGTTTTTCCCTAAGTTTTGGCGCCAAATCAGCTTCTCCAGTTAATTATAAAATGACTTAAAGGAATAGTCCACATGGTGCTTATCTTCTGGAGGTGGTTGCTATGTAACATACCTGCCAGGAGGCTGGGATGTGACAGGATATGCTCCATACAAGTCACATGCATATGGCAGACTGCCCCTGCCAAGGGCAGGCAGCAGCCTGGGGGCTGCCTCTGAGAGCAGATGTTTGTGGTCATCTATTGCTTTTGTTGCCTGTTCTGCAGGGATTTGATATGATGTAGCACTTCATGTACTCCTCACATGTCAAAAACCTGATTTCTCAGGAAAATGATGGCCCACATGAGGCTGGGGCTGGCTGGGAGCTGAACAAGTGGTCCTGCTGGCTCAGCAGTCACCTGCAGCTGTATGCAGGATAAGCACCCAGAAAGTAACCTGAGCTTCCTGCTGGAAGGGAGAAGCCAAAGCTAGCTTGCGTTGGAAGGAGAACATGGAATCCAAAAGATTTGTGCATTAACTGTTAGATCAGCTCATCCAAAACAAACATTATAAAAATAAACTGCATAGATGCTACCTCTACCAGAAATCTAATATACGTTTCAAAACAAAAATATCCACCCTTTCCTTTGGACTTAGCCAGTCATTGCACGTCAGGATTTTCTGGGCTGAGTTCATTGATGGATGAGAACATTAAATAGTTAAAAGGATTCTTTCATCTCGGTGAATCCTTCACTAGGACAAAATAAACAAACAAGGAAAAACTGCCCAGATTGTGCTCCTACTTTAAGTCATGGCAAGTGTCGTGAGGGTGACTGCTGCCACACAGCTAAAGGACTAAGGCACTTTGTAAATCAAATTTCAAGTAAAGAGATTGGTTTGTGAATCTTCCTCGGCGTGGAGTCACAAGCTGTCAGAGTGTATTAGCATTATGTTACTGGAGTAAAAAGCAAAACAAATTAAGATGTTTAACAGCTGAAATCTGAAACAAAATTGTGTTTAATGCTGAAAATCTTGTTAACATATTTTCAGGCTTCCCTTTCTCCAGATATTAAATCTCAGTGTGTTTGCAAGCATCTTTTTATCACACACAGAAACCTGCTGTGAGAGAATGAGAGCTGTACATGACATATGGTAAGGACGGGTGTTTCACCCTGCATGCAAAAGCCTCCTCAGCATTGCTGCAGCATCCACCAGCCCATGGGAAGGTTTTAAGGACCAGGAGAGACACACAGCTGGAATTCCCTGTGTGTGCAGGGTGTGACAGAAAGCATTGCATTAACAGCAGCCAGCCCAAACTGAAGATTGCACATGTTGTAGCATTTAATGTGAGGGGCAATTTGAACTCCCAAACTGGTTTTTCTTTCATATTGGCTCCCACAATGAAAGAACCATTAAGGGTTTTAGTGATCTTCCAAGACTCTGCTTCTAGCAGAAAATTGGCTCCTTCTCCTTGGACACAAGACCAATTTTTAATTGAATTTCAAGAGATGATGGATGTTGTACTTTATTCCAAGTCTATATGCTAAATTAACAAGGCTGTCTGCTTAGTTTCCTCTTTTGAAACCACATTGAGATGAGTTTCTGCTAATTCTCTTACACAGGGCATTAAACATGTGAACGGAGTCCTTATTCAAGAATTGAAATAATGGGCTTTTTTGCCAAGCTTATTACTTTGGGTAATAATTTGAGCCGTGAGGAAGCAACAATAATTTGCTTTCCGAAAAAGGATTACCAGTGGAATTAGTTCAAATAGAATGAAACTAAACACATATTTTCATCAAAATATTTAAAAAATATTAATTAACTTTTGAAAGTATATCTTAGAGCAGGGAGCATTCCATTAGGTGAGCTCATTTCATGTTTGTTTTTCCCTCATGCTCCCCCTGATCACTTTTAAAGATAACAGAAAGTCCCTCAGGAGTACTCTGGATTACAGAGTATGTTTAGCCTGCATTAGGTTTATTTATCCAGTTATTAGCATGTTAACAGATACTGTTGATTAGTCAAATATTTGATTTGGCAAAACACAGAAAAAAAAACTGTAGAAAAGTGAATGTTTTTCTTAACTCTGGCCACTGCAGTAAAATTTACATTGTACTGTACATAAAGAAGATGTTTCACAGAAATAAGCCATTGGGAAGGCAATTTAGAATGAAATTTTGGACCAAACACAGAAAATTTGAAGGCAAAACTCTGAACAACTGGGCAAAGGAACCAGCTCTATTGAGTGTATGTACAGTGTTCTACCAGTAGAAGCTGAGTTCTTTCCTGAAAATAGTGAGGTGGCCAAAAAGGAAGCCACCTGCTTTGAGGACTGTGGTTGGGATTGCTTAAATAGCAACGAGCCTACAGCTAGGAACACCTTTGCACGTGTGCCTATTCTTTCTAAATTGGAACGTTTAAAAGCAATTGTGCTTGTAATTCTAAAGGGGCCCAGGATGGCAAGAAATAGTCCTCATGGTTTCCTTTTGGCAGCACGGACCTAGCAAGTCTTCTTACTTCACAAGGAGCTTCTGAGAGGGACTGAACAAACTGGCCACACGGAATGGAGTTCTCACTTCATGTATCACAAAATCTTTTTCTCAACTGGAAAAAAGAAATCAATGCAAAAATGCAGCTGTCAGTGTCTTCCTCAAGAGGAGGTCAAACACAGAGATGACATATGTCAACTAAATAAAGCAACAGGATGAAAGAGTGTGGTTGAAACAGCTGAGTAATTTAAGCATGGAATAAATAATGTAACACATCTAAATGTGTTACATAATTGAATAATTGGCCTTCCCACAGGTGACACAAGGTGGAAAAGCATGTTCAAGTCTTTATTCACCTGTGATTATGCTTCCAAACAGCAGCTTGTTAAATAAAATAGTAATAAAATGCCAATTCTTTTTTATAGTTTTTATTTCAAAAATATTTCAGTCCTACTTGTGTCAGACACCAGTCTCATCCTAGTCCTCCCTTGCTTGGAGTTTGCCAGAGATTCCCTTTTTGTTTATGTTTTCTGCTGCAACAGAATGACTCAGAATGAGTTTTAATTATGGCTGTAGCCCGAACGATCCTGCAGAGCTCATCATTAGGTCCTGGGAGAAACTAATGGCTTATCTGTTCTGTGTAATTGTTCAGATCTTCTTCTCCATCAGTTTTCCATCAGTGATATCTCATTTGTTTGACTTGTATGCTAGTGAGGCAACTACTCAACCCAGGACTTTAAAAATTTAAAAATACACTCTGGCAACTAAATAGAAAAAATATTTTGACGTTATTTTCTTAGAGCATGAAATTGGTGTGATGTTGTGATGCACTATATAGGTATTTAGATGTTCTGCACTGGGTGTTATGTTACATCAACTGTTCCCCTTGTATCCCTCGGATAAGGTGATCTGTCCCCTGTAGCTCCTCCCTTCACCCCTCCTCGCTGGTATCCCATTGGCTGCGGCCTTCCATCCCCGCCTCCCATTCCGCGGGTATAAATGTCCCTTGGATTTGGAATTTGCTCTCTTTTTTCACCTGGATGGTCTACGATGCAGATGTCCCTTTCCAGCTAATAAAACAGGACATCAGAACCACGTGGAGAAAGAGCGCTTCTCGTCCTTTACTTCGTCCATGTAGGATCCGTGCTGGCTTAAATCCCAAACTAGCCGGGGGGATTTACAGCCCAAAACCCACGGAATCCTTCAGTGTGAGTTTTAAAATACTGTATCCTCATGGAGCTGCACTGATTTGCAGTATCTGATATGCTTTTATAACTAATGTTAGTCTCACTCAATGACACAAGTGATTAAGCAATTTGTGCCTCCTGACATAGTAACAGAAAACTTATTTCTCAACAGCTCTGCCACTGATAGTAAGCAATAACTTTAATATCTTTGTTCAACAGCCAGCAGCATGCTTAATACCCAGTTTGTTAAAGTCACAAATCCCTTTCGGTGATCTACAAATAGAAGTCCTTCTGCTAAATTTGCTAAAAGCAAATTTTTCTTCCACAGTTCCTTGAAGCATGAGGTGAAGGTTTTGCAAGCAGCAGAGGCTTGTTGGCAGCGATGGCAACACCTGGGCATTTTGATACCTGTCATTGCAACTCCCTAAACTGAGGCAGTTTGGTTCCTGGGGGGAAGAGAGGGTCTAGGTGCTCACGGAAAAGAGAACTGAATGGCTTTCATGAAGAAAAACTGCTTGGGAACAATTCTTAACCTCAATGAGCAAACAAGTGACATGTGAAAGCAGGTTTGATGCACTGCTGGACAATCCCCTGGAGCCCTGCTGCCATTTGTGGGTGGATGGAGACCACCGTGCTTGCTGCGACAGAATAAATAGTTACTATGGAGGAGAATAAATTGCATTTCTAGTGCACCTGTCCCGTGTAAGAAAAACCCAACAGACCTCCAAAGACACACGTCTCACCTTCTACCTCTGTGCAGAAAAATCTGGGAGATATGACTGCTCCCTGGATAGCAGGACACTCCCAGCTGAAATCTGAGCTCTCAACTGCCATGCCAAAGGAGCCTCTTCAGAAAACACATCGCTGGTGGCTAATTTATCACTGGTGAGAAAAGGAGATCACAGAACCTAAACTGATCTGGGAAATGCAAAAGGGACACACAGAGGAGTTTCTGAGCCTGCACTTGTAGGCCATGGAGAGGTTTTGGCACAGCTGAGTTTCAGTGGGATCAGAGTCCTCTAGAGACACTCAGCAGCACATCTCCCCCTTACCTTCTCCTCTGCTGGAGGACTCAGAAAGGAGAGTCTTTAAAGGTCCCTCACCTGTTCTGCCCACAACAGGTATAATTTTGCTGGGGGATTTTTGGGAATTAATCTGTTGTATCTACCTCTCTTCCCTGCTACCCCAATTAAATGCCTATATGAGAGCTTTTTTCCTCCTACTTCATTTCAGCTTCAAGATAAAACTAAGTGATTCCCAATGTGTGGTTTTATTATTAAAAGTTATGCTGAGTAGATCCCATTGAAACCAGTATTTGCTGAAACTTCTCAACAGCTGTAGGTCCAGAAAAATCCCTTGCATTCAGGTATGTTCCAAGGCTCTTCTTGCTGTGCTAGGTCCACTTTCATTTCAAAGCACTATTGTGGCTTTGGTTCTGTTGACCCTTAATCCTCATATACTTTCAATACTGGTGGGTATTGCCATTTTGGGGTGTTTGCCCTCCGGATCTTAACAGATTTTTCTTCTTTAAAACTATTGATTGAGATTATTTACCCACTACAGGTTTTTTTATTCCTTCGTGGGAGTGCTAACATCAACACAGAGCTCCTCTTGCCTTTCTGTATGTCTACCTGCTTGAGAAGATCCTTCAGCTGTTCCAGCAGCTTTCACAGAGACAAGCCCGAGAGTGAAAGAGCAGTGACCTCAGCACTGGCAGGGAATTAAGCCTATAATCTAATGTTGTTTCTTTTTCCATTTCTAAATAATGGGATTCTATTAGACCAAAGTGTAGTCGCGCCATAATGATAATTTATTGTATAACATATCTGAATTTTGCCTTTTATAAATCATAGAGAATTACAATACACAGTTATATAATTGAATCTTCTCTTGTATCATTAATATTTTTCATTGGTTAGAGAAACCCCTTTTTGTTCAGAATTCACATATGACTGGGTTTAGAATTTACAGAGGGTTTAATGTGCCTGCTTTTATGTGTTTAAATATTTTCATTTTTATTCCTTTTAAATATTTTGTAAGAATTCCTTAAAAGCATGAGGTCTTGTACATATCATTCTGGGCAATTTTAAAGACAAATGTAGCCATAAGTTTGTGTGTATATATGCTAAAATTTCAACAGCAACAAAATGTCATGATCTTTGAAAAGAAATAATTGAGGTTAATTGATTCCCACATTGACATTTAAATGTATTAGTGGTATACACCAGTGAAAGTATTGATCAGTGAAAGTACTAAGCAATAATAGGAAAAATTAATCACTTTTGAAGATTTATTTCCCTTCAGCTGTGGAATATACTGTGGCCAGGACTGAAGTTGACCCTCTGAATGCAACAGGGACTATTACCAAACAAAAAGACAAAGACATGTAAATGAGGGAAAGCTGAGAGGGCACACTGTAACTTGCTATTAGAATACTGAAATGAGGAGTGGAGTACAGCGTAAGACTTGTGATCCACTGTTCATAAATCCAGTTCTAGATTTGAACAGCAACAGCTGATTGAGAAGAACACACAAGAAATTCGTTGGTGAAAAATTTTTGTCAAAGATCTCACCCTCAATAAGTGGAGATTGGCTTCCATCCTGAAATGGGTGGGTTTATGTCAGAAATATTTCAGAATATTTTATTAATTGAAGCTGTACCACCCAGATATTCTTACTTAAGAGCTCATGGGTTTTTTTCAGAATTCAGTTAAAATCCTCACATCAACCCAGTCTTGTGGCAATGAGTCTCAGTTTGACTATCTAGTGACTGGGAGTGTCCCCTTTTTTCAGGTTTTAAGCTAAGCTAAGTCAGGAATTGAACAATCACACAATGTGTTATCCTACTTTTTTTTCCTCCTAACTAGCTTAAGAAGGAAATCAAGTGATGCAGTCACTGAGAGGTGAGATTACATCAGTAAAAACCTGAAGGGACTGGTCTAATTTCTCCAGTGTTTTAATATTCATACTTAGTGTTATATAGTACAGCACTGAGTAATACAAATTATTAATTCAAATAACTTCTCCACTTCCCTGGAATGATATGTGCCCTTGATCCTTCTTACCACTTTCCTGTGAATGGCACCAGGTTTGATAGTCAGTGACTCAGGACAGAAACACTTTAGCAGTGCTACATTCCCAGTGGGAATTGATTATGATGGGAGTGAAGGACTTGGATGTCCATCTAGAGCATCCTCCTTTCCTGCAGCAGGACGAAACCACCCACACCATGTTTATCTAACTTTTTGTCTCCATAGAGATAGTCCTAGTGATAATTAGATTTGGATGTTTAAAGCATCACTGTTCTAAGATAGGCTGTCACATAATGCATTACAAGTTCATGCAGTAGCAGCAGATAAATTTTTAACTAGCTCTTCTTCCAGATGTAAGGAGATCTTGTTATTAAAAATGAGGAGACACAGTCTTTAATAAAGTGTATAACTTTGTCGTTAAAGTGAGTTCCTCAGACATTGGCATCCTAGTTGTGGCAGCATTTTGTTTGCAGTATTATCTATGGAGATTCCTGAACTGCTTCTTTTCAGAGTCCACACCTTTTGGTAACCTTTTTAAAGATAATAGAGCACAAATATTTTGGTAGCTCTTTCTAGAAACAGTTTGATATTGTGAAATAAAGACAGGGCCAAGAGCTTCTGAATTCTCCTGAAAACACTGATTTGAGATTGTTTCCAACTGTAATGTGAGACTCTTTAAGTTGAAAAAAAAGTAAGAATAACCCACAGCTTGTGGAGTGTACCTGTGTAATGTACATTGCATTGAGCTCCACTAACACAGTTATGACAAACCTCAGTGAAAATGAAAATTTCTACCTTGTAGCAGCTCTGCTGTCACTCCCCATCTGCAAAGCTGAGACAAGCACACAAGGACTCACTGAAGATGAATGCTTTCTTGGTTCTCTGGAATAGAGTCCTACAAGCCCCAGGAAGCCACAGTGGTGGAAAGCTGCACAGAGCGTCACAGAAGGAAAGCAGGCAGTGCTGAGCCCAACCCAGCCTGTCCATGGTTACTCACAGAGGAGCAGGAGGAGGGAAGAGATTATTCCTGGCTCCTGCTGGAAATGAGCCCCAGAATGTCAGTAACTGCTGGGTGCCACAGCTGGCTGCAGGTAGCTCAGCTTGAGCTCCCTTGTCATCAGGAGAAAAGGCAGTGAGCTGGGAAAGTGTAGCCGGCTGGGGCTGGGGCTGGGGCTGCATGAACCCCCTGCTCCCTGGCAGGGCTCAGGGTGAACAAACCCCCACCCTCTGCTCTTCAAACCATGGGTTTTTACCAGGCCTGAAAGCACAGGTGTTTGTGGCTATGTCCTTGGTCAGGGACTGCTGCAGGCTCTCTCTCAGGAGGTTTCAAGAATGAATTAACTTTCAAAGGCATTGAGTCTCCGAGCTCCATCTGGGTGCTCTGTGTGATGCATGCCTCTGAAAGGAGCAACCCAAACTTTCCTGAATACCACGTCCATGCCAGATGACCAGTTCTCTTAGCCACAGGTTTCACAATCTCCACTTTTCTGTAATGAATAACCACACAAATTCATAAAATGTGTGCTTTGTTCCCTGGACAGGGGAAGTTCCCCTAAGTTCCACTCTTAGGAGAAATTAATATATTGATTCTATTTCTATAGACATCTTTCTGTGAAACAATACTCAAGTGAATGCTTCTGGAGACCCCATCCATGTGTTAACCCTGATGATAGAGGCCTCAGTGCTGACATTAGATTTCAGACTGCTGGAAAGGCAGAGTTTTGCTCACTTGTGCTTCCCAAGACCGCTTGAACTTTTATCTAATACTGTTGATAGACTTCAAATGCAATTTAAACACTCTTTGAAGCAGCAAGAGATGCCACTGGAATTCCCTTACTACCTCTCTTTCAGAAAGAAATGGGAATAAGTAGGCCTTAGCCTGTCATACTAGTATGAAATAATACTTCTTTTTAATTGCAAATATTTTTATTTCCTGTTGATATGACAGTCTTTACAAGGATCTGCCCAAAAGAGTATCTCCTTTCTCCAAAGGAAATTTTCATCCTAAAATATGAAAGCATGAGTTTTATTTTCATGGCTAAAATTTCCTGAGCTGTTTCTGGATGAATTTCCCACAAATCAAGAAAATGGTTTTCCTCTCAAATCTTTCCTTGGCCTGCATGATGAGCTGTTGTGTGAAGCACAAGGGACAAAGGTGTTTTTATAAGATGGAAATAAACAGATTTAAAATCTTTAATTTTCAGATTATAGTAGAACTCCAGTTGAAGCCACCAGTTTATTTCATAGTTTTTGTGTGATAGCTTGTAAAAGAACAAATTGAATTGGTGGCAGAAAGTTTCATCTCCCATTGACATATAGCCTTCATAGAGCTGATCTGCTTTACTGATAATGAGGGTAGCCTATACATTAATGTTTTTTGACTCTCAATGATTCATGCTAAATGTGCATCAAGAGGTACTGACAGGTACTAGTTTCACAGGTGTCTAGGAATTAACAGCGAGGTTTGTGTCCCATTCCCCCTCTGTACAGTGGGGATGCTTTCCATGTAAAGAAACCCCAGATTCTGACTTCAGAAAAAGCTCATGCTTCGGACCACAGCAGTAAGCTGACAGCCTTGACTGGGGGTCAGGCTCATTCAGGGGATTCCTGTCAGGTACACTTCAACAGTGTCAAAAAAAAGGTGGGAGGAAAGGAGTGTTTATAAATATATTCTGATGGACCACTGGCTCTTAAAATGATATCTATTTTTTCCCATTGGTTGGTAACACTTTGATAACTCTATTGAACAAGTGCAAATATATAAAGATTAAACAATTTAGACACATTTACTTATCATTGAAAGGGATTGCTTTTACTAATTGCAGTTTTCCTGTATGCTGGCCTCATATTCCTTAGTAGCAAAATTAATGTTTGCATTGTCATGCATCCATCAAAGAGATTCATACTGCAATCAGAAATTAATTTTTCTGCTCAAGTATTGGAGAGAAGGAAGTGAGAGTGTGTGCAAGAGCCAAATTCAACATTAGACCTGAATTCTAACTCTTGGTATTTAAAAGAGCGAACAATGAAACACTCAAATTGTTCCAAAC
Organism: Motacilla alba alba; assembly: GCF_015832195.1. Lineage (NCBI taxonomy): Eukaryota > Metazoa > Chordata > Aves > Passeriformes > Motacillidae > Motacilla > Motacilla alba. The sequence continues at coordinate 23,526,613 of NC_052019.1, forward strand.
ATAGAACATGAATTTACCTCTGAACTCTTCAAAATGCAATATGATTGTATTGAATTTGAGTTGGATTGTATAATGAATTATCATTTATTGGAACAATGTGAGGGGGTAAACCCAAGAAAAATAAAACCCCCTACATGCATTTCTTTACTAGAGCACCTTTTGGCTTCTTAGGTCCTTTTGTCCAGACTTCCTTGCTTTGTGAGCCCCAGAAAACATCTTTAGTGTTAAGGATCACCTTTCCTGTTCAGCCCTCACTGGTACCACTGGTAAGCAGCCTTTTGGCATCCTCCTCCTGCCTGGACTCCTGCTAGGTACCCCATGGCCTTCCTCAAGCAGCAATCCTTAGGTTAATTATTTAACTGGTACTCCTTTTTCAAGCTCCTGCCTTTTCAGACAGGCAGGAGAAGTAAACTTAGTGTATTTTCAAACCATCCATTTCTACCTGGCTGAGCAATCGTGAAGGTTGATGAATTAACCATTCCGACTGGTCTGCCACGGCCCCATTGGCCCTTATGGATGAGGAGTGCCATATGCCTCTGGCCTCCTGTGGTTCCCCTTGCTGTGGGGGAGAGCAGAATATGGAAAGCAGTGGCTTGGGAAAAGACTTATGTGTCAGTGATAGAACAGAAGTCTCCAAAAAGGACTAATGTTAAGTTTAAATACCTAGGTGGAAAATTGTGGTCAGAAATACAGAAGTGATCTTAGCTCTATATGAACCATTATTGAGAGAGACACTGTTTGGTACTATCCTAGCATCCCTTCCACAAGGCATCTTCAGAAACAGGAGAGAGTGGTTGGTTCCACGTCTGGAAAATTTGTCGAAGTTTGAGCCTTAGGGATTGTGGGAGATGAAAAGAACATGGTCTATTTAACTTACCAGAAAGAAGATAGATCAAAATGCAAACCAGTTTACAGTGTGAGAAAAGACAGGTCTAGCAGATAGGCAGCTAGGTCCGCTGTAAGAAGCTCAAGCCTCTGTATTAGAAATAAAGCCTGAGTTTTAGCAGGCAAAATAGTGAACTTGACCAAAAAAATAGTAGTGTGTTGCCATCCCTTGATGATTTCAAAGCACAACTGCATGCCATAAAATCTAACCTCATCATCTTCACACAGCAAGGCCTGTCCAGGAGAGATATCTTTAAATCACCCTTGGCTGGTTGGTTGCTTTACTGGTAATACAGGTCTGACCTTCTCTAAAAGCTCAGGGGTCGATTCAGCCACGGGAAAGCAGATTGAGCACTGCAGCTTCTCCAGCAGGAAAACTTTTACATGTAGATCACTATTAGCAGAGCTGCTCTGCTGTCCACAGCTGGTTAATTCCTAGAGTAAGTAAAAATGTAAATCCCATTTACTTTTAACAAAGATATTCTTAGATCATGGAATCACTTCTTGAAGAAAAAGTAAAATGGCAACATCTGCCCACAGTAAAACAAAACATATATTTGAAAAATGCATTCAAGTTGTTTTCCTCCAGAAAATGCACTGCATATTTTATTGTAGCATTTTAAACCTGATGTTTCAAGTACTTTATTAACGAAACAGCACTTGCTCCATTCGCTACATTTTTAATCGTGCTCTCCCCAGCCCCCCAGCCATGCAGATGTTGCACACTGCAGATGACAAGGCCCTCGCAAAGTTTGCTTCTCTGCCAAGCCGACAGACATTTCTTTCCTTTTTTTTTTTTTTTTTTTTTCCACAGACTGTGCCAGAGTCAGACGGAGTTCATCGCCCCGACGCCCTTGCAGCGAACCCGCGAGTGCCCGGCTCCAAGAGCTGCCCTGGCAAGGGGCACCGAGATGAGAGGCGACCCCGGCTCCTCTCGGGGAGGGAACCTGTCCTTGCCCGAGGGTTTCCGACGGAACGTGCTGCCTGCTCCCCTTGGCAGCGCCGGGTGCCTTCAGCTGCCCCGTGCCCCGCGGGGCCCCGGCTCATCGGCCCCGCCGCCCGCTCCGGCTCCGGGGGAGCCGCCGGGCCGAGCAGCGCAGCGGCAGGGCCGGGCCGGGCCGGGCGCTGCCCCTCCCGCTGCCTCCCGCTGCCGGCGCTAAACGCAGCCCGGTCCCGGCGGGTGAGGCCGCCGGGTGGCCCCTGGCCCCCCTCTCTGCCCTCGGTGTGGGCAGAGGGATTCAGCAGAAGTGCTGGTCTGAGGGCTGGCGAAGGCTCTCTGTGGGATGCTGCGCCCGCTGGCAAAACGGGCCTGTGGTTCTTTGCCCTGTTTGTTTTCTTTTTAACGGATATCGCTTAATATTGTCCATCTCCAGTTTCCGAGGCAGTGACAAAAGGTCAAATCTGACACATCTTCTCCCCCCAGTCAGCCTGTTTGCAAATAATTTATAAGGGCACAATTAGGCAGTAATGATGGGACGGGCAGTTATGGTCTTCCCGATGGTAACGGAGATGGATGCTACTGAGCACATCTCTTGATGGCACACTTCAGGTTCTGCGACATGTGCCTTGGATCTCTCTGAGAAATAACCCCGAGACCTCCCCCCAAATAAAGCCCTAACAAGAAGTCGGAATAGCACCGTAACTATGTTTGCTTTTGGCTTTTATTATCAACAATCAGTTAATGGTACACTCTTGGAAAACTATATGCACATGTAGAAATATTTCCCCTTTTAAATAGAAGCATTCATTTTAACCACATATAAATAAATCTGGAAACCCTGAACATAATTTATGACCATTATGCTCACAAACATATTCCAACAGGTAGGGAAAAGAAAAAAAATGAGACGACATGCAACCGATAATAAAAATATATATAATTGCCTGAACCTGGTCTCTCTAAACGCAAAGGGAACCGAACCCGTGAGAACCTTATTTCTCCATAAAGACACGCCATAGAGACTACGAGAAGGGAAAACATTATTTATACGGTCAACTAGACAAGTCTGTACTGATATTAACACTATACAGTTGAGTCACAGAACACAGTTGTAGAAAGACACGGAAAAAGAGAAAGCATACCTGGCGACATTCAACTAAGAGCTATAGTTTGTGCCTTGTAAAATAAAATTAGAAAACCCTAACGGAGATGCCTAAAAACTGCGTAGACCGTGTAATAATAATAATTAATAATAATTAATTAATAATAAATACAGGCCGCCCTCCGTGAGGAGCGCGGGCCCTGCAGGGACCGGATCCGCGGTACAGGAAGCGGCAGCGGCCGCCGGGTCAGAGCTGCACCCGGCGGGGCGCCGGCGGCGGCGGCAACGGAGAGACCCAACGGAGGGACAGTGACACCGGACGGCGGAGGAAGGACCACCCCCAGGCGCGGGGCCGGGGTCGGCGGGAGGGTGGCGGGGGAGGAGGGGAGGAGGCGAAGAAGACGCTTTGTCCCTCCGGCCGACCGTGAAAAGGAACTTAAAAAACCCCACGGGCGGGCGAGAAGGGTGCCCCCCCCGCTGCCGGGCCGCCCGCGGGCACAGTCCCCGCGGCCCGCGCTCCCCGCGCCGCGCCCCCCGCCCGGCCGCCCTGCCCCGCCCCGGCGGAGGCGCCGCGGGGCCGGCCCCGCCGCCGGGCCGGGGCCAGGGGAGCCGGGCGCGGCCCCCCGTGGGGGCGCGGGGTCCCTGCCCCGCGGAGCCCGGCGCAGCCCGGGCCCCGGGTCATTGCTACGGGAGGGCGGCGGACACTAATGAGCGGGAGGGGCCGCCGCCGCCGCCGCCGCCGCTCAGAACATGCCGCTCTTGACGAGGCTGCCTTTGGTGCCTCCGGGCCGCTGCAGCGAGGAGAGGACGCTGGCGAAGGGGCCGCCTAACGAGTCGGGGATAGAGGTGATGGGCCCGGGCCCCGGCGCCCAGCCCTGCCCCGGCCCCGCCGCCGCCAGCCCGCCGGGCCCCGCCGCTCCCTTGCCCGGCTCGCCCCCCGGTCCGCCGGGCCCTGCCGCTCCCTGCCCGGCCGCGGGGCTGGGGCCGCCGCCACCGCCTCCGCCGCAGCTGGGAGCGGGGTTGGGGTTGGGGCCGGGG
>NC_052019.1:23533077-23588077 GCF_015832195.1 Motacilla alba alba
GGCTGCTTTTTTTTTCTTTTCTTTTTTTTTTTTTTTTTTTAATGGGAAGAGGGAGAGTGTTCCTTTATTATACACCTGGTTCAGGGGTAAAACCTCAGCAACTTACAAATCGCATTTCTCCTCGGAGGCTGGAGCACCAGGTTTCGTTGTTCGTGTTCTCTCCTAGGGTTTCTGGACCGACACTCTGGGTGCTGGGGTGTTTTTTTTTTAATTTTCTTTTTTTTTTTTTGGCACAAGGCAACGAATAAAGCCCTCGAATGCAAAACATCTGGATGCTAAACAGATGCGTTCGTTGGGCTTGGTGTCCCTGTTTTTATTTGTTCGCCCACACGTAAGGCTTGGATTAAATTGTCGTTATGGTTATTGATCGTTATTGCCGTTTTTATTGGAATGGAAAAGGCGAATCGAGAAGGGTATACGGGGGATGCGGGTGCCATGAAGCACATTCAGTTTTGCACCTACTTCTTCTTCCTCCGGGAGGGCGAGAAGTGAGCAGGGAGAAGATGCAAACCCAAGCCACACGTAAAATATGCGGTCGGGACGGGGGGCTTCTGGAAACCTGTTTCCAAACACGGCGTGACACATGCAAAGTTTCCGAAACTGGAGAAGGAGGATCTCGCTTTGGTCCGGCGTTTTTCTCCGCTGGCCTCGGGAGCGGCGAGCCCTTCTTGCCGCGGGCTGCTCCGCACCCGCGCAGGCTCCGCGCTGCCGCCGCCAACCGCGGAGAGGGGCAGGGGAGCGCCGGGGATCTTCGTGGAGTTTTCTTGCCGATGATGTAATTTTCATTTCGTTAGTCGTATTTCATTAAATCTCTCCTCTGGGTGGGTAGCGTAGGAAATGCTGAGTGGAATCTCACTGTTGTGTAAACAAACATTGGATATTTTACATGATTTCAATGTGTGGATAATTAGTTTTATTGCATTCATTACCCCCTTTATGTGCTCTGTAACAAGTCGACAATTAAAGTAACAAACTCATAAAGTCTTTATAAGGGCATTTAGGCTCGAACAGTATTTGCCAGACTAAGTAGTTTAATTCAAAGCCAGCGGATGAGCACGGGGAATCTACAGGCTTCTGTGCTTTGAGGTGGTTTATTATACATTAAAAACGCTCCAAAGCGGTACTTAATTACACCAATGACTGAGGTTTCCTTTTATTTTTTTGCGGCGGGGCCGGGGGGAGTAGGGGGGTGGGAGGGAGGGCATGTCACTATGAGTTACCGGTGGGTAATAAAACAAAGCAGAAGATTCTTGAGCCGCTGAGGATCCGGGTGATAGTTTTATGGCCAGGTCTGATAGTTTTATTGCCGTTGCATGTTGTACAATGTGTATTTGATAAAGAACGGCCTTTGATGGCCCGTGGACACTTTTTGTGCACCGTCGAAATGAAAATAAATGTGAACACCGTTTTAGTGCGAGGATGGAAACAAATTGCGAGCTCTAAATGGTTGTCCCTTTATGGTCAGCAGACAAGAAGAGAAAAGCGCTGCAAACATCTGTCTTCCGTCCCCCAAATCTAAAGGGCACCAAAGAATGATGTGAATCTAAGTGCTACTACAGCAGGGATTTGTCTTTATTTACCCGCGCTCTCATGAATATGAATACGTGTTTGGGGCAAGGAGGTGCCTTCACCCCTCCCAAACAACATAGGGCATTTAAAAAAAAAAAAATCCGAGTGCGTTTCCTCTGGGGAGCACCTTTTGTGCCGCGTTTCTGTCCCCGCAGCAGCACCGCGCTGTGTCCCGCGTCCGGGCCTGCGGGGCCGCTCGGTATCGAAGCCCGCGCTGCCCGCCCCGGCACCTGTCCTGTCCTGTCCCCGGGCTTGCCACCCCGGCTGCCCCGTTGTCCCCGGCGTGGCCGGCTCCGCACTGCCGCGGGGGATGGTTTGCCTCACCCCTCGCCCCTCCCGTCCCCTTTCCGCCGGGGTTTCACCCTCTCCCCCTCCGAGGGATTTGGGCTCCAGTTGTTCTTTCTACACGCGAGTGGTTCTGCCGAAAAAGTTGCAGCAAATGGGTAATTTGATTATTCCCACTATAGGCCAACTGCCTCAGCGGCCTTCCCCCACGCGTCTGGCTGGGGGCAGAGAAACCATCTCCAAGGAATAATCAAATCAAGGCGAAGTGTGGAAAAACCCCTTCTGATTTCCAGGCGACACAAATAGAATTAGAGCCTCCCGTTTGTTTCACCCCCTCTTTTCTTTCCCCTCTTCCAGAAGAGCCCTTTTGTCTCGATCGTGAACTCTGGCCCAGCCGGGCAGCGCGGGATGTGCGGGATGTGCGGGGTGTGCGGGGTGTGCGGGATGCGCGGGCAGCGCGGGATGTGCGGGATGCGCGGGATGAGCGGGATGCGCGGGATGAGCGGGATGCGCAGCGGCTGGAGGCGCGACGGGGTTGGGTGCCGGAGAAAAACACGCCGAGTATTTAAAAGCCACTTTTCTTTCCTCCCCTTGAGCCCTGAGAGGGGCCCGGTCCGCTCCCCCCAGGCCGCGGGAGGAATGCTCGGAGGCAGCGGAACAAAACAGGGAACAGCGCGCCTTTGTACGGCCGCCGCCGACCATGGGAAAGCGCCTCCCGGGCCCGGCTCCGACCGTGCCGCGACGATCCCACCCGCCGGAATAAAAATGTTAAATACGGGCGAGGGTTTCTTTGGCATTGCTTTATTCGGAGGGAGCGGCCAGAGCATCCCACCGCGCTGCGGCCGCTCCCCTGGCGTGCGTGCCTCCGCCGGACGGGGCGCGCAGCCCAGCGCGCCCGCGGAGCCCGGCCTTTCGCCGCCCCCGCCGCCGCAGCGCTGCGGAGCCGTGTCGGGTCACAGGACCGGACGGGCCGGGGACAGGCCTTGGCTGTCCCCCGTCGACAGAGGGACAGTGCGGCGACACGTTCCTGTTCCCGACGCGTCTCGGGGCTACTTGCCACGCCCGGGAGAAAAAAAAAAATCCCCCTTTTTGCTGTCCCTGCTGCCCCGCTCCCAGGGGCTGCTCAGGCTGCCTGCTCGGCGCGCAGCGGGGCGGCCACCCTCCCTCTCCGCGCTAGCTTAGGATGTCAAGCCATAGGATGCGTTCTTGGCTGGTCTCCTGTTGCCGAACCAGTAGGGATGGGGGGATTTGCAATAGTAATGATGATGGTGAGGAAAGGTGGAGAAGGAATAATAACAATAACAAGAAGAACAAGAAAGACAACAATAATAATACTAACAACAACAACAATAACAATAATAATAATAAATAAATAATCCTTTCTTGTTGCTCCGTCCCTCTCCGGCCGAGACCCGTGGCGTTCGGGTGGCGGCCAGCAGAGGGATCTGCGCTTTGCTTTTCCGCTGGGTCGCGGCGGCCGCGGCGGCGGCAACATCTGCTGGGCTGGAGGAGACGGGGCGATTGAGCAGACGCACAGATGTAAAAGTGACATCTGCTTGTGACAAAGGAGTGGGAATTAGATTAGGCGGGGAGGCCTTTCTGCGATTAGGGGAAAAAAAAAAAAAGAGAAAAAGAGAAAAGGAAAATACTAGCTGCAGATTGTGTAAGCAGGGGAAGAGGATGTGAAAGACAGAAATGCTCGTTGGGCAGCTGCTAGGACATTCGGGGCAGCACAAGGGTCCTGGGAGCTGAAACAGCCCTAAGAGAAGGCTTTGCTTTTCCTTCCAGTAGGAGAGATGTGGCTGGGTCAAAGCTTTCCGTCATGAGGAGCAAAGGACAGCAAGCAGCAGAGCACCGTGGAGACTCGGACACCAGCAGAGATGCCCTCCCACTGCTCCTCACCAGCTAGGCAGAGAGACCCAGATCTGGACACTTCTTTTCTTTGTTCCCTGATGGAATAAACACAGGGAGGTTGGTATACCCAAAAGTGAGGAGACAGGAAGACTTGCTTTTGCTTGCCTTATGAACTGTCCAATTTTGGTTCCATTAATTAAAAAAACAAAAACCAAAACAAAAAAAAAAAAAAAACCACAACTCACAACCACAGGTTTATGTCTGGGATTGTTTGGTAAAGCAGAAGCACTGTTTTGCTGTGTTTGTCCAACCCCATGCACCCAGATGAGACATCACCTGCCCCAGCATGTACTGGTTAGCTAGAAGGAAAACACTTCCCACATTTCAAATGCTACAGCCTGTTTTGCAAGCAATGCTTTTCCCAGTTACATGAATACTGATATTGAGTATCACTGAACATCATGCTTTTTTTTTTTTAAAGCCCTAGCACCTTTATCTCTAGGGATACTTTACGCTCTTGCAGAGCAATATACAGAAGAAATAATAGGACTGAATTGCATTTCAAATGGTAGAAGAAATGTACACTATTAAAAACCAGCAAGTTAGAGTGTAATGTGCTGTGCACTGGGGTAGATTGAGTAATGCCTCTTACAGCAATTGCCTCTAAGCTTGATGAAGTTGGTCAAACCCTCCAGAACCTTTTAAAGACTAAACTGTGATTTCAGCAGAGTGCAGAACAGGTTCACAGTACTGAACATCTTGGAGGCTGATCTTTGTTACAAAGGTAGGGAGTGTGTGTGTGACACCTTTGTCAGTAATGGGGCTGAGGAACAAGAGGATTGGATCATAGAAATTGAGAGGCCTCTGATAAAAAGCAGAGTAGGACAGGGGAGAGAGAGGGTGCAATGAAAATAGCTTAAAAGATAATTAGGGAAATCCTGTTGATGAAAAATAAGACATTACTTTATGTGCTTATTACGGAAAAAATAAAAGACCGGTCCATCTGTCTCCATGCAAATACAGAAGCACAGCAAAACAACATTGATGACTCACACATAAGAATCTGTGTCATATACAATTGCAGATATAAATTTGTGTTGTTTAATGAAAAACATATCTGTGACTTCAAAATAGTAATGGGTTTTGTATTAGTTGTTATTTGGGACCATAGTATTTGCATCCTAAGTTGATTGTCTGCATACAAACTCTGATGGCCTTGAAACTACTGGTAGCAGAGAAGATTTGTCAAAGGAAAGGGTCCTTCTGTTTGTGCTCTGCTTCTTCTTTTCTTTCTCTAGGCAATCATCACTGGCCACTATCAGACCTATGGCCTGACCCAATTACAGCAATTTTATGTATCTATGCCTGTTTCTGTCAATGAATCCAATGAGGTTGAAGGAGACAGTAAAAAAGATGGAAAGGTATGTTCTTCCCACAGTGAAGGATAACGATGTCTAAGTCAAGAGGTCATTGGAAAGTTTAAAAGGCCTCTCTTCTCAGAATAAGAAGCCAGTGACAGGGAGGCAGGGTTAGACAATCCTGAATTCCTGCCTGTAGGGATGCATTGTGCCTTCAGGCAAGGTACTTCCATCTCCCACACAAGGGAATGGGTTAACAGAAGGAAATAGTGTTAAGCTGTTTAATCAAAGGTCTCCGTGTTGGCTAACTGGAGGATACAGCAGCTCACACACACAACTGAAACGTGCTCTGTTGGGCTGTCAGGAGCAGCAGGTCAGAGCAATGCTACATGCCTTAGAGACTAATGGTAATTAGCCTTAAATGATGATCAAGAAACACCAAGTCAAATGGGCTGGGACATTTTTTCCTTCATGATTCAAATAGGGAGAGTTTGCTCAGGCTAAAAGTCAGAGCTCCATTCTCTCTAACAATCCCTGGGTACCTATCAGCTGCTGTTACTGGGGCCATAGCTAGATCAGTGCTCTTGGCTGGGGTGTCACCACTGTGGATCCAGCCCTGGCTACATCTCTCTGTGGCTATTCTGCTTATTTTGATTGCATCAGCTGTATTGTTTTTGTAAGACAGCTTATCAAAGCTTGGCTGCATTTGCTCTGCTTAGTTTCTTTTTCCAAGTGGGATTCCAGTTTAAAAATTATTCCTGATGGATTGTCCCAGGCTCCTATGTAAAAGTGATATAATATTGACAGCTGGTCATTTTTAGCCTCCCGGTAAAAATTATTTCAATCAATCAAGCTATCAATCAACCAATAAAACTGTTACTAGCTAGCCCCAAGTGCTAACATGGAAACTGTACCTATGCCTTCCTGCTAATCAACAGGCTTTCATTTTATTGCAGTCAAAATGAGTTCACAGCCTTCTCCATTGAAACTCAAGTTATATAAGGTTTATCTTTTGATAAGGAATGGAAAGAAGGGTGTTGAGGGGGCATTCATATCCTCGGTGGTCAAACACAGACTCCCTCTAAAAGAATGTCAGAAAAGGGGGAAAAAGTACCTGACAAGTACTACTGAAGAGGGAAGGCAATATAGAAGTTTTCATTTGTTGGAGACCAGTGGAGGCAAAGCTGGATGCATATGAAAAGCAGCTGTAGGATATAAACTACTTCTTTTTTTTTTCATGCTGACCACATATCTTCCATAAGCTATTATGCTTGATGAGAAGGGATCTTGAATGTAGGGTAAATTATATGTTTACATTCACAGACAAAATGCATGGGTTATAATTTGTGATGAGAACAAAACTGCAGTTTGTACTAAAACCTTTTATGTAATCCCTGCTTAAATCTCTCTTGGAAAGTGTGGGTTTATGTGTAGACTCTGGAACCTTGTGTTGTGCCATTAACTAAAATAATTTCCTGTATCCAGACAGGTGCTGAAAGGATTGGCACTGGGTCAGTTCTTAAAAGTTCATTTACAATCTGTGGGGATATTTTTTTCTAGTGCATTTATGGACATTTTTTTAGTTAATACTCAGGTAAATAGAATTTTAATTGAGTTTTCAGGTTCTGTAATTGTATACTGAAACATGCTGATCTCTTCAAAAGTAGATTAAGTAATGTGTGAAAATAAGCAGATAGTAGGACATACACCAAAATGCATTGTGTTTCTACACAGTGTATTTAGAGAATGAAACAGAATATTATAGGGCTCTAACAAACTCACAAAGTTATTTAGATTATTGTGGATCAGCCATTAGAATTTGTCTCCTATTAGGTAGGCTCTGGAGCCCAGATTAAGTTTTTGCCTAATAACTGAGGGGATAGGGGATGGGGAGAGGGGCAGAAATGTTGCTTCTATGCACTGTAAACTCATTGGATTTAGCTTTGCTTTTTGTTACTTCCCAGATTCCAGGTTTGGTTCAGAAGGCCAGTGGGGCTGGAAGGAAGTTTTGAAGCCAGATGAACCTGAAGTTCTTGGGGGTTTATCTTCCTGCAACGTGGAGTCAAGCTGAAAGTATGGAGGAAAATGGTGCCTGGAATTGAAGGTGAATGCTACAACCATGTTGACCTGTGCCATGCAGGGACTGGACCCTTACTTCAGCCTCTTGGTAGTCATCAACATGAACTATAATTCCATGTGGGCAAGAAGGGTCACAGCTCTGCCATACACAACAAAAGGCAGAAGAGCCCCCATGAGTAAGCCTGCAATCCAGAAGCAGCAATGGTTCTAGCTAGATTTTGAGGTTGTAAACCATTTTCAGGTCTTAGCAGGTGATGAGAAAGAAGCACATCTCACCTGAGACAAATGACAATATCTGTCTGTTCCTTAGGTGCTGTGGCTTCTGTGAGGAAGCTGGGATGGCTCATTTTGGGATGAATCTGTGATAAATCAATTTTTTTTTTTAGTTTTTACTGAAATCCTGTAGATATTCAGGTGACGTAAAAGCAATTGCATTCTATGTGCTGATTTCTGTGACAGTAAAGTGACTGAAAATCATCAGCAAATAACACTCTTCCGAGACATGCTGCATCTTCCCCTTCAGATTTTCCACACCATTAAAATCCAAGTATGCTCCAGGTAAATCAGTGGAGACGTTGCATTGTCTTTAGCACAGACTTTGTTGGCTCTGTGGGCATCTGTGTATGTATGGGTAAGGAAAGGGATTTCTCTCTGGATATCTGCAAAAAAATTTGGGTATTCTTCAAGATCTCCTTCCAACTCAAACTATTCTCTGATTATCCTTGACCCTGGGTAAATTTCAAGTTGGCAACCATCAGGAAAAACCAACAGAAAGCTGTCAGCTGAAATTCTTGGGTAATGTTGAAAACAGGAATTCAGTAGGAAGAAGTGCCTCAGCAGGGCTGAGTAGATTGAAGGCTATTTGAGTATCGTCTGCCTTTCTAGTGGGAGAGAAGAAATCAAATGGGGGTGGGACCCACATGATTTTGGCATCTGTATGCAAAAATCATCAGAGCAAAAACTGTTGCACAATAAACTATATTGTTGACATAATTCAGAGCGGTTCAGTGGAAGGCTATTATTCCAATAGTATTTATGTCAGCTCCTGAACAACCACAATGAGAATGTGACTGAGATTTTGAGGGACTCTTGCTCCTAAATGGCATAACTGCTTTTGCTGCCCATACTTTGTGCTTAGGATACTGAATATGGCTCCAGCCAAAAAGAGATATCAGAAAGACACCACCCTACCAAAGAGGTAAATGAAAGAGATTTGGGAAAGAAGTAAGAATCTAAATCTAAATCTGAATCTAAATCTAAATCTAAATCTAAATCTACCAGTAAAATCTAAATCAAATTTTGGAACTAGGTGATCTCCATTTTTACCAACAGTTTTTCACACAGAACAGCTGAATCCACTTTGACTGGTGAAAATAGTTGGATATTGGTATGTATGTATTTCACTCAGAAAACCCCACATGTCAACAGATCACAGAAAAGTCATATTAGTATTGATGTGAAATCAAATGGTCATGCTTGGATCAATAGCTTATAATAGTATTATGATGTTTTGGGAATACAAAATGCAAATTAGCAGTGATTGAAATAGCATTTTCATCTTATATTTGAAATAATGTGTATTTTGCATTTTGCACATCATTACATCTTAGGCACACTCCCCCACATACCTGCAAAGGTTTTGAATGTACGTCTACTAGTATCTTGATGTATGAATTTTGCCATTGGGCAGCTGTGATGTGCCTGTAAGACTGTGAAAACTGTAGAGAAAATGATGAGGCCAAGAGGAATTTTCTTGAAGAAGGCCTTGTTAGCTACTGAATGAAGTTCTTTGTATTTGAACCAAAGAGAAATTTTGGCAATTATTACAGCCATGGGATGAGCAAAACTTTTTGTTCATCCTCATTTTATGCATCTTTTATATTACACTGAGATACAAGGCATGTTTCTCATGATTACTTTTCTATTTATGCCAACCAAAGTCATTCAATCATGATGATGAATAGTCTTTTAAATTCATAACTATTTGCAATTTTGACACTTTCCTTTTAATTTGTTATTCTGATTTAAGATTGCTATTCAATACAGAATTGTGGGACAATGTGCATTAAAGTATTTTTACTCAGATTTGTCCTTTAGTCTTAATGATTGCAGAATATTTTGCAATCAAGATAACTGTTCAGTTTTTGAATGAGATATTACCTGTGTATTTCATATTATTTGGTATGCTGAACTTTTGCACTAGCTACATTTACCCTGGACACAAAGTTGCTTTCTATTTCTTCTACACAGTAAGATCCCTGACAATTTGGAAGAAATATCTTCCATTATTCCACATCCCATATCTTTTATTATTCCATATCTTTTTCAGTGCTCCAGCAGGATGACAGAAGAAGGTGCAAGAAGATTCTTCAGGGGTGTTTGGATGAGAATGATCCAACGATGAGAATATGCACCTTTAGCTGTCAAGAGCTATGTTGCTGATGAAATGACAAAAGAGATAGCAAAAGTGATTTTGAAGAAAAAGTTAAGGCAGAACAAAAGGTATGCAGCAGAGAGCTGTGTGCTCAGACATCTCTTGGAAATCATGTGTGCAGGGAAAAAGAAACAAGGAGGCAGCAGAGGGCAGAAGAACAAATTGCTAAAGGGATGAAAACCAGTTACAGACGTTATGAGGATGCTGCATTCAAAAACAGTCTGAAGGAGGAAGTATTAGTGGAAAAATAAACTCTCTCTCGTATAAGAGCTTAGAACTCAAATGCTTCCTTCACCCTGTAGACAGTGAAGAAGCTGGAAGATTTGCTGTAGAAAAAAGATGGTGTGCTGAAGTTTGTGAAGAAGTCCGTACATCTCATGGCATGAACTCTAAACAGATTTCTTCTTTCCACCACAGAAATAGCTAAAATTTGATAAATACAATTTATGGGGTGTATGCATGTGACACCTGTCTCAGCTGTACATTTAAAGCATGTTCCTGCATTGACAGAGCATCATGTGCATCTTCCCTAACATCTATCTGGGTTGTCTCTTACTCTTGCAATATTTGCTTCCTCCCAGTTCTTTGGGGACTGTCAGGAATGAATCAAAACCTCACAAAGCCCACCTTTCCCAGATACCATCAGGAAAAGTGATGTCATCCTCTGCCATTCTCTTGCTCCATGCTACTGCTCTAGTGTGTTGTACCTGGTCATTGTGTAGACCACAAATAGGGTTTTTATTTCTTTCCATACTTCTTCTTAACCGGGAGCTACTGTGCACAATTGAGAATTGTGTTTGAAAGTGTAAAGTTACATGTAAAAATTTCTTTTATGTTTCCATAAAAGCTATTCCACAAAAGAAGTTTCACTGTATTGCTTTTGCATCTTATCAGCTGCTTCTGACTTAATCTTATGATATGATATGTAGACAAATACAACCTTTATAATGCACATAAACTGTAAATAAGAGCCTCAGAAAATAAACAGCTAAATATATTAGCATCCTGTTTAAAACTAACCAAAATATTTAAGAAAGGTAATGTACCTTTGGCTGGAACCTACTTTATGAAGCAGGATAAAAATTACTTCTTTTGTTTGTAAGGCTCAAGTGACTTTTTTAAGGCTAGAGTTAACCACCTGAAACATTTTATTTTCCAAAATGGAGGGCTTTTCTCCTAGCTTTAAAAAAACCCCAAACATTCAAACATTTAAAGCTATTTTTTCTAGTTAGGAGTAATTTATATTTATACATTTATATTGCCAGTTTCAAACAAATGTGGATTTGAATGTGTTTATGTCTAATAAGCAGCCAAGTATTACTAAGCTCTGATCAAAACTTAGGGTATAAAATTCATTTTTGAATGGAGGAGAAAGCTGCTAAGCTAGATATTACTGGTAAAGGGCCATGTTTTCTTGGATACATCAATATACTCTTTGGTAATAAGCACCCGAATTAATACATTTAATTTGTATTTCTTCAGAAAAGGCACAACCTATCTAAGCATTTACTTTCACTGTCTTCCATATAATAAGCTCTTGTTAATTTGCACACTCTCGGATTTAAATACATGTGAGAGAAAACCTTTTGAATTCTCAGTTCTGGAAGTTAGGCTCTCTCAGACGTGCTCCGGTGTCTGGTGAGGAGGCAGGAGCAGTTTGGAGACAGATCAAGAGAAATGCATAACTGCGCTTTTGCCTACGGCCCAGGTGGAGCCCTGTTGGTTTGGGTGTTTCTAGCCCAAACTGAGCAGTCTGTGTCTCCAAGGTACAGCACGTCTTGTCCCCAGTTTTGCAGACCCTGCATACAGGCTTCCATAGGAATTGCACGGATGGGATCTCTACAGAGGGGTGCCTTTCTCCAGTGACATGATTTCCCTCTCTATTACATTGCTATAAGCCAAACAAATGTAAAGAATTCCCAAGGGTGATGATACAGACAAGATTTCACCCTTGCTGACAACTGCTGGAAAGCTGTGACTCAATACTTCTTTGCCCATGAGCTATGAAATGGCTATTTCCATAATATCATTGCACTAACTGTTCCTCCTCTAAGTTACTACAATGACAATGAATGCCTATAACCCAGGGATGGCCAGTAATGAAGAATAAATAGCTTTTTGATAGAGGGACAGACGGGGTTACTAACGGCAGCTTCAATGGTTGGAATTGGGCATCATTGATAGTACTGCCTAAATTTAATTACTTGGTTTTGTGACACACAGTATCCCCCTTGTCTTAGCTTAATGGTTTTGACTTGCTATTGTGAGGAGAATAGTTTTTGCCTGGAAAGGGAAGAAAGGTGATTCTGAAGTTAGAAAAGAATGTGGATTATTTTTATGATATCTATAGCAGAATACAAACATAATAGAACATATAGTATCTTTCTCTTATTTGAAGCACTCACAACATAATCATTGTATTTCCTGAGCTTACTTTCAAAGGATATTGCCCAACAGTTGCACTAAATAATCCAATAGCTAAGCCAGAAAATCAGTCTGTTTTTATTTATGTTCGATGAGGAATATGATCATGTGCAGTTTTAAATCATGAGCTCCTGACCATACTGTGAAACCATGAGAACAGAAAGCCCAGGCTAGTACATTAAAGCTATTTGACAACCAGTGAGTTCCATTCTAATCGTGGAAGAAACTAATTATACCTAACAAGAAAGAGAAAGCAATATTATGAACCTAATAAATTAATACAAAGACTTTTTATCCCAACGGACATTTTCCTTAAATATTTTTTGTACTTTCATTCTAAATTGGACCACTATAGGTTTTAGACAAATAATTTTTTTTGCTTCATTTTCTATTTTCTTTTACTAGACTGATTTCATTTTCAGAAAGACATATGCCAAATTCATCTTATATTAGTTTTAGCATCGGGATATAATCTGAAGATTAAGGTAAGAGATATATTTATGAATAGATGGTGTTTATTTTTGTTTTCAATTCTCCCTACTTACTGTTGTTGTCGTCATTATCAAAGCATATGTAAGGCTGCAGAATGTGACATTTTAAAGATATGTTTGCTAGTGGCTTTTTCAATTTCTGTTTAACTGAAATGTTTCCTACTTCATTCAACTACTCTTACAATTTACATTAGTCAACACTCCATCAATAAAACCATCAAAATGATCTACTACATTGTAGACAAAAGTTATTGTGTCAAGTTGACACTAATCAGTTAATTCCAGTAAACCTTCAGATAAACAAAAGCTTGTTGTCTATTACTGATGTGTGTGATTAGCCCCCTGTATGTCCTATAGCTATGCACATCTATAGAGATGTATCTGGCAGACACTTGGCCTGAGGGCTCTATATGTAAACCAGGACAGGATCTATAGTTAATGATGTTGACCCTGACTCCCTCAACAGAGATTGGATTCAGTCCTCATAACATCTCGACAGCTGATATGTATACTGTGCTAATAATATTATCAATTACTTATGCTACTGTGATTCCCAGTGTGTAAAGCTCATAAAAGGTTCTTTCACGTATCTTTTTTTCTACATCCCTGCTATCCTACTGATCGCGTGCTAGCTGTGTATTTTTCATTCTGAAGCCCATTTATTTCATAACTGCAGCAAAGGTAGCAGGGATGTCACGTCCTACATTCTGGGTAACATGGTAATTATCATTTCAGTTTTCTCTTCCACATTTCCTTTATTCCAGAAAAGATAGAGTGGGTATCTATTTACAGCTCCTGTGACTTTAGTCTAGAAGGTCTGTAAAAGCGGCCAGTGATCTAAGAGGTCTCTAAGTGTATGTGTTCAACTGGAGAAGCTTCAAAAGTCTTGCATTTGCTTAAAACCAGACCTGAGTGCCATTGTTCTCAGCTGGAGCAGTCAAAACTAAGTGATTTGAAGTATGTACATACTTCCAAAAGCTCAGTCATAACAATGCAAGTGCTGGTGCCATCTCTGTCACTGCCGAGCACTTCTCCCTTACCCAGCACGTCAGATTGGTGGTGATGGTCTGTGTACACTGAAGATCAGAGATTTTGGTCATTTTTAACCCTGGCTGTGCTATAAACATTATCATGTTGCTCCAAGATAGGTTTTGCAATAATACTAGAATTCATTTAATTTTTAAAATTTTGTGCTAGAGCAAGCAAGCTGAGTACCTAAGGCTCTACACACTACAATGAATTTTGCACGCTGTGTGTGCATGCACGGAAAAGCCTCCAGATTGTGCCTTCTGAGGCAGGGACCTACCCTTCTCTGTGTTTGCAAAGCATAAAGTACCTCTGCTGTGCTTGTACAGAGGTAACTACAGGATGAAGGAAGGCTTGATGCCTTGGCACAGACTATCCCACTCTGCCTGCACACGCTGAGGCTCTTTGGCTCTCAGTCCCCACGGGTGCCACGCTCTGCACAGGGTGCAAGCTGCCAGCAGGCCAGTTCTTCCTTCGAGCAGCCAGGCAGCAAGGCTGAGCTGTGCTCCCATGCACTGAGCAGCTCTGGTTGAAATGATGACAGGGACCACTGTTAAAAATTAAATTCTGCCTTATTTTTTGTGCAGTTCTTGTGAGTCACATTCGCGAATAGTAGCGAGAGATTTAATGATCGCGTATTTTTTATCTTATTTCACTTCGGTCGATGCCAATTTTTTTCTGTTACTGTCGACTTAGAGCTCAAAGTAATTTAGTAATTGATTCTAAGCACAGCAGTTCACCAATGGCAGCCCTCTGTTCAGGGGAATATCTTTGCTAATTTTATCCATCAGAATGAGATTACCATGCTAATCTCTCCCAGCCCTGGTACCTTGGTCTGTTGGGACACGCTGATGCAAATGATGTTATTAAACACAAACCCTTCACCCAAGACAGGAGAAAAATGACAGCAGGAGAAATGAGCAAATCAGAATTTGTTACAAGGATTTCCAAGGCTGAGCTGGCATTGCATGTGTGTGTCCTCTTTGTCACCCCTGAACACTCCCAGGTCTAACACTCCTGTTTTTGAAACAATCTATGCTTGTTTGTTTATTTATTATTTTTTATTTTCTCCCCAGAAAGATTTGGCTACCTTCACATATTCTTCTCTTGTAAGATGTGGCAGCCATGACTGTTATAAGAGAAGGAGTTTTTTCTCTCCAATAGCCTACCTGCAGCCCATATCAATTAGTAAGGTCTATCAGCATTTCAAATCTCTTTTCTCTTAGCTTAGAAAGGATGCACTGCATGTGGCAGCTCTGAGTGACAGTGCTGTAACCCCCTCTATCTTAATCGTGGGTGCTTTTGAGAGGACCACTCTGTGCTTGGCCATTCAGGAGAAAATAAGCCTTCAGTTAAGGTTTTCATCTGCTACTTTTTCTGTCCTGCTTTGGAATATGTCCATCAGCTTGGTAACTCCATCCTGTAAAGGCTGGAGATCTCTGGCATGAGTCCTGCAAAGCACTAAAGCATTTGCTTAACTCGCAGGGGCCGCGCAGAGCTCCGGCTGCAGCTCCCTCTGCACTGCATAATGGAACCTGCTGATAACTGGGCCTCATATAGCTCTGCCTGATTTCAGATCCACTTTCAATCAATAAGAAGCCTTTTAAAATCAGGCCAAATTTGACCCTGAAAAGCAGTTTTGGCCCATCTGTAATTTAGATCAGTTCCATTCCAAGTGGAGACTCTTAAGCAAATGTTACTGAAAAAATAGTGTAGAAAGACCAGCACCTCTTTGTACAATACATTTCACTAATTCTTGGTCTTCTGCTATATATTAATATTTATTTGTTATTTTTCTTTAGGAAAGAAATAGAACATTTCCCCAAGTCATGACTCAAAAAATCCAGAAAATACAAGGATCTTATATGATCTTCTTAAGCTCCTAAACTTTGTGCTTGGGTAATTAAAAAAACAACGTTCAGAACCTCTCTCTTGCCCTAACACATAATTTCATTACAAGAATTCCTATGAATGACAGAAAGTAATTTGTTTAATTGCATTAACATTTTTATTATTAAACCACAACAGAACCATGTATAATACATTTACTTGTATTCCACCTTTTCATTAATTAATTCTATTTTCTTTTTAGTTTGTTTAATTATTTTTCTTTTGTAAACACCTTTATAACAGTCAAAAACGAAGCTAGGCTTTCATAAAAGAAAAAAATACAAATATATACAGCTGCAAAAGAGATTAAGTAGTCTAAATTAATGTACTGAATGTAATTCCCGGTTTATATTTGAGAAGAGAAAGGAAAAATATCTCCAAATACTCCATCAAAGTTAAAAATGCAAACCATGGTTGTGTTTAGAAGAGTGACCATCTCAAGGGCGATTATCTGAAAGTTTAAATTCTCAAGGGTAAATTAGGAGGAGCACTTGTGGGCAGAGTATGTCACCGTCTACTTTTATCAAGCCAATATTTTTGATAGACATATATATTGTGTTGGCAGTTTAGAGAGTTCACCAAACCCCCCAGATCCTGAGAAAAGCTCGGATCTGGAAATTGACTTAGAATTGCTGTTTTCAGTGCAGCAGAGTCAGAGGTCTGTGGTGTTGCAACACAGCTGCCCCGGGGGCCAGGTGCTGCTCCCCGTGCTCCTCTCAGCGCTGCTGGAGCAACGTTCTGAGCATCGCTGCACAACAACATCAGCAGGAAGCTCAGCAAGGGGTGCTCTGCCTGCCACTGACACATTCATCTTCCTCATGAGCCCCACAGAGAGAACTTCGTTATAGCCAAACATTGTCCAATATCTCACTTAGTCCCCTGTTACGTATGGGTGATCATTAAATCATTTCTGAGGTTGAAGATATTCTCTCCGACAAAATAAAGTGCTGCTTCAAATATTTGATAGGTTTTTCTGAAGCAAGCACCTGAGAAGAGAAAATACAGAACATTTTGCAAATGGCCAGAGCATTCACTTCAGACGGCCTTCTTAGTTCACTGACACTGCAGAACTGAAATAAATACCTGATTATTCAGCTAATTGATGTAGTACTTTCTGTACTTGTAAACTGGGTACACAGCACTCCCCTCCCACTTTAGGAACCTCTTAGCAGCAGTGTAGAAAAACCAGCTGGGCTATGCTTTTCTTCCTGAGAAGATACAGTTGTTCACAGCTAGAAAAAGGGCAAGATCCAGGGCTACCGTACAGCAAATGGGCTCAGGTATTTTCCAAGTGGAAAATAGCTAAGCTGCATTTACCAAAGTGCTAGCATTTGGCATGGAAGATGTAATGTTCTTGGATGTGGCTACTTGCATGGCCATGCTTGCATCTGCACGTCTGGCATTTCCCTCTGGCTCCTTGCCAGGCCATTTTGGGGGAATGGGAACTTCCTGGACCCTGCCAGGGAATGGGGTCTGGCTCTGCTTGGGCTATCCCTTCTCGGGGTCCACTCATGGTTCCCCCACCTCTCCAGCTCACATGAAGTTGTCTGCTTCCTTCCAGAGTGTGGGTCTCTTCAGCCACCTCGAGGCCCCACTAGCAGGTAAGCAACAGCCAGGAACAGAAAGGGGAATTTATTCTGCTAGTGTAGACACCAAGACACTTGGTGGATATGTGTGAAAACAGTGACCGAGACAAGCCAGTGTGCTCACAAAGTTCATCTGAATGTCAGAGCAGGTTCTGGCTGCTGTATGGTTTTCTACCTGGGCATTGCTCAACTGCAGTAGCTGGGGGTTCCTGTTGTGGGGCTCCCCTGACATTGCCCCTCCTCTTTGCTCATGGTCCTTACCTGCATGCACTGTTGGGCTCTCTTGGATGGCAAACTGATCCTCAAAGCAGACTCTGGTGTTTTGCTGGCCTTTTTCTTCCTGTTCTCATCTCTGAAGGGCATAATTTTTCTCTGGTCACGTGCCCAGGAAAGTGCTCTCCCTTATCAAGAAGTCTGATTTTTCTTGATGGCTGATTTGTAAAGCAAATGCAGTCAAAACTCTTCCCATTCCTCTCTGGTCATTCTGGGCTTCACTCTTCCCTGAGTATCCTTTAATAGGCCACCAGCATTTAGCATTGAACAAGTTTTTTGCTTGATGAGTATATCTGTTTTCTTGGGATGTCATATTATTTTATGCAGCAAGAAGCACATGTGCCATAAAAATTGGACAGATTTCAGTTAATCCCTGGCAATGCACAGAAAGCTCACATGCATGTAAAGATGTCAGGGGAAGATATGAAAATAAACTGTGCCTGACTTTGCATCATCTGAATAATTGGCCTGCAGAGTATCCTGCTGCTTCCAATGTCATATATTGCTACATAACTCACAGAGGACCAAATACAGGCTGTTACCCCTGTATCATCCATTCATTCATAAAAAGATGAAAGGGACATCAGAAGAAAGACAAGATTTTTTTTCATGTGGTGATAAAACCGGGATATTGAAATTCCTGCTGTACAGAAAGAAGAAGCAGTGCTGAAATAGGTACATATACATCGATAGCTGATGCAGAGGCTATCAGCTATCTCCTGAGGGGCCAGGACAGGTTGGGGTTTGATGTGGGACTTGGGAGATGGGGCTCTCCCTGTCCCCTTCCATGATGTCCTGGCAGAATCTTTAGGCTTGAGGTGATGCAGTTATATGGGTAAAGTCTTCAGGCAAAGGGCTCTGGCACAGTGCGGCTCCCAGCAGAGCCCCAGACAAGTTGTAAATGCTGTTCTCACTGCAAGAGCTGTGATGTGCTCCCACGGCTGGACCAAGCATTTCCCACAAAGGACAAGTGATAAACCTGAACAAACACAAGCCCAAACCAAAACCCCTGCAGCAGCAGGCTCTGGTTTTCTCTCCCCCACTGGGGAAGAGCTCTGTGCCCACGGAAATGTGGCAGTTGATTTCCTACCCTGCATGAACATAACTGCACTTGAGGCTTACCTTGAAACTCTGTGTGCATTCATTGATAACCCCATTATGAAATTCAAGAGACCTAATGCAATTGTGTCTAGGAAGATTTACTTGTTAAAAGGAAAACAACTTTCACATAAATAATTTACTACAACAGAAAAATTATCCTCTGTGCTATCATCCTTGCATTGAAACTAATCGAAGGGAGTTATTTTTAAATTGCTTGGAAGTGTACTGCTCTCATTTCATTGTCAATAAATATGCTCTGTTTCAGCACAATGTTTCACTAAATGCATCCGAATTTTCAGGGGGGAGCAGAATTTTTCAGAATTTTTTTTTTTTTTAATGCAGAAAGAAAAAGTTCCTACAGTAAAATTGTAAGATGGAAAATTCACAACTCCTTTAATAGCCTGAAGATGGGGATTGGTTCCTGTATTGATTCAGTTCCAGTATCTGATTTGCCATTGAAGTTTTGCAATTGACCTCAATAGGAAAAAAAATCTTTAACCCTCTGCTAGAATGAATTTGTCTAAATCCTGAAAAAAAGATCAGAATTCAACCTCAATAAGCAACATTCAGAATTATAATAGATTTATGAAAGACTTTGTTTGATTCTTGATCTGACAACAACCAATTACTAATTTTTTCTATTATTATTTTTCTTGGTTTCAGGGGTCAGCAATAAAACTGAGTATCCACATCTGACATTAAGATAAAAATCTATATATAGTTAAAATTAGAAGCTAGAAATAATCACAATTTTTGTTTAAATAAAATTTCTGGGCAGACAAGTGAACAAATCTTCTTTATTGTTTTTCTCCATCATTTTTGACAAAAGCTACCAATTGAACAGTTCTGATTTCCAAAAGCCCTGATGTTTTTTCATTAGAAGATATAAATAGGAATGGAGGATTTGTGGGTGTGTATTTTGATTGAAATGACAACAGTTTGTGTTATTGGAAAATGCTCCTAGAAAATGCTTACCATTAGCCTGAAATCTCTCAGAAATACTGATTTGATTTTATTTAGTAAGTGTATAGTTCCAAGTATTCAACAATAAGTGCTTGTCATAGCATAAATATTTTTGGGAGGTTCATACATATTCAGTCACTGTAAAAGGGCACTAAACACAGGTTTGTGTAAGAACTGCAGTATGTATCAGCATAAGAAGAATTTTTGCTTCCTATTTTTACTCTCTCCTGCTCTTTATGTAAGCCTTCCAGGAGGCCTTTTATACAGCTGTGCTCTCCCTGAGCATGGTTTAACCATCACAGAATATACTTCAGCTCTCCTAACTGCTAAATACAGACAGACTGATTCAGTTTTAGTCAAAGTCACAGAAAGGTGTCAAAGAAATGGTGTCACCTCTTGTACCTGGATGTCACTGCTTCTGAGGAAGTTACCTTCAAGAAGACGCAATCTCAGTGTCTCTTGTCGTCCCTTTGTGTCATGGCTTGGATCTTCACGCTGTTAAAAATCAACCTGCTAATTTCCATGCACAATCTAATAAATGCAGAGGAGTCAGTGTGGAACAGTCTCATTCACAGCTGGTTATTTTGTGTTTCTGCAATTAGTGTAGCACATGCAATTACTGCTGTCGATACTCTTCGGCTGAACCTACCTAACAACTCCTCACTCTGCCAGAGCCACATCCCATCTTCCCCCAGTTTATCTCTCCCTCTTCCCCCTGTGCTACCTTGAGCTTCTTCCTTTCTTTGTAAAAAGGCATAGTGTCTGACTAAACCTTTTTCCAGTGCTGGATATTGGCAAAGTATTTCTTTTGACACCAGATTCTCCGGTGTGAATTCGAGCTAAAGCCTTTCTCTAAGACGTGGGGATAATTTGGGTTATTTACCTGTCCATTTTCATGCAATGTGTGGAAACATAATTACTTCTGAGTCTGTTATTGACCAAACTTGGTTGAAATAAGGTAAGGGTCACAGAAGTTATTATAGAAAGGATAAAGAAGGACCCAGATGGACATGCCAGCAACATTACTGCAATAAACTTCATTTCTGCAGGAAGCCAGGCAGAAAAGTTATTCTTCCACAGGGTCTAATTTGTATAGACACAGATACCAGAACACTAATGCATAAAAATTGCAAATAACACTAAGGCTCTGCTGTCCTGTGGAAGAAATTCCAGTGTGCTGTTCAAGACCATTCTCCCTCAACATTATCGTTCCTCCTCAGCCTGCATAAGGACAGCATTATTAGTATGTGCATGAGCTGTCAGGGCAAAACATCTGGTGTAAGGCAACCGGTTTGACTTCCACAGCTGCTGCAATCTGTTTCTAAAACAGTCTTAATAACCCCGTGAAAAATCAGCCCAGTGTATGTATGGTTGATATTCCTATGCCAGGAGGATGTTGTGCTGCAATCTAGGGTTTCCAGCACTGTGCAGGGCTGTAGACTCTTTCTCTCCATAGCTTTTGACCCATGTTTTCTGCAAAATATGGCCACTGGTGTCAAAGTTTGCTGTAGAGATTCTACTGAAATAAAAATACATCAAATGTTCTAAAAATGCATGATCTTTTAGCATTTAAAATTATTTTTTAAATAATCTTTGTAGGTGAGAACTCAGTGATGACAGCACTGGCTGCTGGCAGCTTCTGATTACCCCACCACACCTGGTGGGTAATGGCCATGCCTTTATTCAGGCTGCACATGACAGAATGTATTGAAGTCAGCTTGTTGGTGTCAGGCAGGAGCTGCTTCCCAGCTGCTTCCGACTCCTCTGGCTCTCTTACAAGGAAATTTGATTTTTCACAGCACACAAGTCCAAGCATGGTTCCAGATTCTCAGGACAGGCTCTCATTTTGTGGATTATTAGTAGGACTGCACCACAGTCTTGAGGAAGCTGCCTACAGGTGTGGTCCCATTACATCCATGAACCTTTTAATTCACCTAGGTTTCGCCCACATCTAATGGACCATGCATTACACAGAACCTGGGGGTTTTACATTTTCATTCCTTGGCAGATGCAGGCCCCTCACCATCTTATTTGCTGTCACTGCTGTACTCAAGTCAGCAGATGACACACCTCCTACATTAAAAAGAAAAACAAGGGAGTGTCTGCCTTCAGGATGATAACCAGGAGCAGGGAGAACTTGCAGTGTTATTGTTGCATCAGTGCATTCCCTCTTGTCTAGGAGAATTACTCTCAGTAGCTGAGAGGTAATTTAACTCTCAGGCTCATTCACCTCCTGGCCTCTGTGCTGTTGTTCTGAATATAATGGCAGTGGGTGTGGGAGGGAACGGGGTATGATAGGAGTGTGTGGCCATTAGGGGGAAGGATGAGTCCCCAAAGCACTTCGCCCTGCTGTGGTGACACCCAGAGTGACTTTTTGTCCGCTGCCTGAATCAGAATTGGCAGTGAAGGGGTGAAAGGACATGGATCCTCTTCCCAGCTCTCTGAGTCATGCAGTTCCTTGAAAGGTATTTTGAAATGCAAAGCGCAGTTCTCTCATCTTTGCTGCAGCTGCATTTTTAAAACACAAACATAGCTAAACTATCCAAATCCACAAGTTAAAAATATGTGTGAAGTCCCAGTCTCCCTCAACCTGACTCCAAAATCACTGAAAATGCCAACTTTGGTTAAATAGTGGCGGTGATCTAAAACAAGGTACCCGTGGTCCGAAAGGGCTCTGCTGCTCTGACCATTGCTGACAGCTTCTCCATTGCTCTAGCCAAGTAATGGACATATTGGCCTGTTCAGCTTGGAGTTTTTCATTATACTCAGTATTTGTGGTTTTATTTGAGGGTTTTTTACCTGCTTTGGAGTTATCAAGGAGCAGTAGATTCACAGTGCCATCGATGTCAGTGGGTGGGAAGGACGGGTTGGTTCCTGGGAGTATCTCATCTGACCATGCTGCCCCCTCAAAGATGGGGTGAGTGAGCCCTGAGGGAGCTCCTGACCAAAGTCTTTCTGCTGTGGAGAAGAGTCACAAAGCTGAATATCCAAAGTGTGCCTTGTCTTGGTTTTGGCATGTCAAAATACCCAAAGAGTGGCAAGAAATTAGTGGACAAATCCCAGATAATATGGGAGCGGACTGGATTTGGACAGTATGCATTTGAAGCATTAAAAAAAGGCCTGCAAAAAGCTTCAACTTGGGCACTGAGGTTTAGCAATTTTGATTTCAGTTTCAGTAGTCATTTGCAAAATAGGAACAATGATCTTGTCCAAGGGATTTTTTAGATATGGCAAAGAAATCATGGATATTTTTAAGCACTGAGGTACTGAGATGAAAGCTGTATAAAAGTAATCACAAAGAAACAAATGCCTTCATTTCAGATCTTGAACAACATATGATAAATAATGCTTGGGGATTAAGATATACAAACCAGCAAATTTTCAATAAGTATTTATTTTGTTCATTGCATAAGGTAAAAAACTTTTGGAGAAAACCTGCATGATTAAGTAAAAAATAAAAGCACTCTCTCAGTCTCTCTCTTGATTTAAAATTTAACTGCACAGGCAGTTTTTATGTAAGTATTTAAGTGTTTGCCTTTGTTACCTCACCATTCCTGCAACTGTAATTTTCTGAGTAGAATATATATGCACCCTCCCTCTAACTGCTGCTTTCCCATAATTTATTTAAGAAAACATCTGAATTGCTTTAGATGTCTTGTGAAGTTAATTAAATAAATTTAGGGATAATTAAGTGTCAAAAAACATGATATAAACTTGTTGATGTCAAGCAGAATGTTTAAAAATTATGACAATGATAGGTAAATTTGACATATGTCAGTATTTTTTCCATAAGTTTATGTACTAGATAAGCACACCTATTTTCTTTTCCAAACTTCCCTCTCCATATAATTCAGGTTTATTTTATTCTCTAGCTTGACTACGTTAAATATAATGTTATTTTTTACAGCAAAATTATCTTCTAATCACGTGTCTCAAAATACCTCTGTCAAACTCCCTTTTATATTAACATTTTTAACAATATAAATTATTGACTTGGGCTAATTAAAATATATCATTAAGACTGTATTTTTTCCTACATTAAAAAATTGATTGCATTTTATATCTTCTTGGCTTTTGTTAGAACAGCCCCACTACAAGTTGCTGTATACCAGCCTGTTGTCTATGTCTCTGCACATTGACCTTTGTTGTAAGATCTGCTATAGACATCACAAACTCTCACATCAATTTACTACAATTGGATGTGGCATCTTCCAGCTAATTTGATTTAGGAAGAAATGCACCTGGCTCTGTTTTTCCCTATAGAATGTTGAGGGAGTTCAGAGTCCTCCCAGATGCCATCTATCTGAGTAGCCCATGTGTTTTTCAAGGTCTAAGCAGTTTGTCTTCATCTTCCAAAATGTATGCCATTACAGTAGGAGAGTAGTTAAATTATTTAATGCAAAAAATAAACTGAACATTAGGTGCAAAATGTGAACATGCATGAACATACATAAATAGACGTGTCTATATGTATAAAGTATGTATGTTTTAAAGTATATGTAAAAATACATAATGTATATATACATATATTCATATATAAACACATATGTATGCATATAAAATGAAAATATGTCCCTATGTCACAAAAATACTTAATATTCTGACTTATTTACAAATCTGCCTTTTTTGGTTTTTAACATTAAGTCATTACTGGGACTCTTTGCAAGAAGAACAAAATATTTCAGGACTTGTGAAACTTTCCAGACACTGATTTGGATCATGTAGATGAAGCAGGTTATGAAGATCAATCCTGTTGCAGTGACAGAAACATACAAAGAATGAACCACAGATTTCTGCATACTCTTCATCCCTTAGGTCCAAAAGTAAAACCATGATTTAATGCATATATATGAGCTTTCTTACTATGTAAGAACCTTGAGCAATCAAACAAATTAAATAACTGAGTATAGAGTTGCAAAAAGCTCTGGTCATTAAAATGGGTCTGGACAAGTTTGGTGTGATCCTATGGGAGCAGGAGCTGGCCTGAGCAGAGCCACCAGAGGATGGTCTGCCCTGAGCAATACTCCAGGTGTTTCCATTTTATGATTTTTTTGCATGGAAGGTGGGTAGATAAGGGAAGAGGGTTGTTTACTGAAATATTATTTACAGGACTAACTACTTCTGTTGATAAAATATATATAATGGCGCAAGCACAAGTTACCATATTTTATTGCAATTGGAAAAGATAATTAAAACGAAATTACTTGGAAACTCCTCATTTTGGCTCTTCGGAACTATAATGGTTGTGTTTATTGACAAGTGGCTTGGCAATCATCACCAGATTCAGTATTCTTCAGGAATCCAGAAGCTTTCCCTGACACTGCCTGTGGCCTGATCCTTGCATGCAGATTAAAATGTGCTGGAGGGTTCTGGGTCTGTGCTTCAAAGTGGGAGTGAGGTGAGGAAGGGAGCAAAACATGGCTTTTGCACAGATTGGAGTCTAAGACACATGGGGGTAAAATCAGCCCACATAAGAGGGAATCATGAGTAGAACAAAGACAGTTGTTAAAAGCATAAATATCTGCTCTTAACAACAACAGATACATAGAGAAAGATATAGACATAACAGATAGATGTATTCAGTGTGAATTATGGCTACGGAAATGTAAAATTAATTAAGGTGATTGTGATAGAAGTAATTTGCAAATCTTACAGAAACAACAAAAAATCAGCAGTATCTTACAGGATTTTCTGGTACTTTGATCACAAAAACTAAAAATCACTATGTGAAAGTAAAAGCAAATAATTTGTTCAAAGTGAAGTTGGAGAACTAGACTCTCAAATACTTTGACTGCTCTATCTGCTCTTTCTTTTCCTATCTACAGACTTGGGAGTACAGACTGTATATCCAGATGTACTCTTTGTATGGCAAAATGCTTCCAGTTTCAATAAAATAACTGAATTATATGAAACAAATAAAAGAACTGCTTATACATTTGGAATCCACATTGGCTGTGACTTTGCAACAAAACCTTTAAATAATTTCTGGAAGTGTTTAGGGTACTTGCACTTTCAAACCACTTAGGGGACTATGAAGTATAAGAAAATAAGATTGGGTTTTGTTAAGAAAACTTGCAATGAAACCTAGGTCTAGAATACAGCTATCATTTATTTTGTAAATGTATTTATTTCTTTTCTCACAGAATAATCTTTGGCAATGGCTCTTCTTTTCAAAGAGTTTGTCAGTAATTTCCATTTACTGCAGTGACACCTAATGGCAGGAGAAGCAGAGCTGACCCCCCCGGCTGCCTTGTTTGCTGTGCAACAAAGAAGGGGGGGGTCTCTTTTTAAACTGGTGGGGAATGTGTGGATTCTTTCCTCGCTCCTCAAAGAGCAAACAGACTCTGTTGCAATTTGGAAAGCATTCAGCAGCAGGAACAAAAGCATTTGAGCTAAAACCACAGCCCTCAGAAAGCCACAGATCTAGCTTTGCAAAATTTATACTCCTGCAAATGCTGAACTTTCACTAAAAGTAGGGAAAGATAGCTAGGGATGAACATTAAAATAATTAATACTAAAATGATATGTAGTAGCTCTTTGTGGCATATGGTCATGACTCTACATCTGGAAGTTTCAGGCTCAAGGGGGCTAATGTTTGTGATGGATATTTTAAATTCATCTGTGCTAAAAGCTGCCAGAAAGTGAGTTATTCAGGTCAGAATAAAAGTTGGCAAGATATATGCCAAAGATGTTCAGAATTTACTTCTGTGTAACAAGCTTATAAAATACCTTTTTATGCAGCTAAGACCAGCTGGACGAAAGTTAATCAGCCAAATGCAATTATAGGAGGTGTAAGTCTTATTAATGCATTAGGAATTCTCATGGTACTACTGGACCATTCCAGATGTGCTGATGCATAATGAGTACAGCATAACCTTGATCAAGAAGCCAATCTGTCTGGTCTCCTCATCTCTTCTAATAATGTATATAATATTTACTTGCAATGGCTCAGCAGGGACTAATAGAAGTAATAGGTTCTCATTCAAATGTAGACTTCATTTTCTAATAAAGGCAGCTTGGTATAAGCCTGAAATGACAAAATTTCACTTCATCTTTAGTAGAAAATGACATTTCTTTAAACATGAAGCTGACCAAAGGCAGGTCTTATTTAATATTCTGGCTGGGACAGGTGTGTTTTGATGCTGTAAAAGCTAAACAGAGTGATCAGTTTTGTGTTGGACTACTGGCAGATATTTTTTAGTGAAATACAGGACAGCCAGCTTCGGGGAGTGGGGTCCTCCAAACTGCACCAAAGTGAGATGGCAACAAGAAGGGCTGGGAAGGAT
This sequence comes from Motacilla alba alba, assembly GCF_015832195.1. NCBI lineage: Eukaryota > Metazoa > Chordata > Aves > Passeriformes > Motacillidae > Motacilla > Motacilla alba. The sequence goes on from NC_052019.1 coordinate 23,559,697, forward strand.
GATTAGATTACAGACCTTGGGAGAAAATTTGGGACCCATGAAGACAAGAGGTTTGTTTGGGGTTTTGTTGTATCATACTGTGGAAGGATTCTTCTCTGTTGGTTTTGAGGGATCTTGAGAAAAATCTACCAGTTTTGTTTTACTAAGGCACTTATTCCTCTGAAAAGAAAGACAAAAGATTTTTTAAAAAAATTTAAAAACACAGAAAAGGAGGTTTGAATCTGACCTGCCCACTCAATCTACCCATAAAAAATGTCCCAATTCTGTTTCTACCTTCTGATTATGAACATGGCATTCATAGAGCAAATTTCTTACCTGCAAATGTCTTATTAACTGGGTAGCCACAGGGACACCAACCTTTACCCTCAGACATTTGCACAACTCCTTTACCATCAGTAACTATTTCCCATTACAAGGGCTGCCAGCAACCTCCATGCTATGCTGTTGTTCTGGTAGTATTCTGGCATCCAAAAAGACCACAACAAATCCCCGTCTTTCCCATTTGTATTGACATTCCCCAAAGAAGGCATGGTTCTTCTTAGGGACCTATTGTCCTCTTTGTACATACAGTCAGCTCCCATTAATCTCATTAATGAGACCTACATTCCCAAACTCGAAGGAAAAAATTCAGCTGGAAGGAAAAAAAGATTTCCCTGGGAGGTAGGAAGGGAGCTAAGGAAACCATTAAGTCCTCCATCTCTCTTCTCCCCTCCCTGCCGTTACCCCCAAAATGCCACAGGGAGCACCCATAGGACTGCCTGCATTGCAGAGTGGGGCCACCCACCCACCCCCTTCAGCTCAGCCCAGGAATGATCACACGTGGAGGAGGGAAGGGAAGGGAAGGGAAGGGAAGGGAAGGGAAGGGAAGGGAAGGGAAGGGAAGGGAAGGGAAGGGAAGGGAAGGGAAGGGAAGGGAAGGGAAGGGAAGGGAAGGGAAGGGAAGGGAAGGGAAGGGAAGGAAGGGAAGGGAAGGGAAGGGAAGGGAAGGGAAGGGAAGGGAAGGGAAGGGAAGGGAAGGGAAGGGAAGGGAAGGGAAGGGAAGGGAAGGGAAGGGAAGGGAAGGGAAAGGAAACAAATGCAGTGCCTACCTCAGCCCTTCCTGCAGAGATCAATGTCTGGTGACATTTAGTAGGTGTTTCTTATGGTCCTTGGAAAACACACAGGCAGGAAGAATGACTGCGATGCATTCACTTGTGTGTGCGGCATTTTCATCTCAGGAGAGGAAACATAATCAGCCATTTAACCTTTCATGTTTTTAAATAAATTTCACTGAATAAAATCTGGAAACACTGTTGTGGGCTTAAAATAACCCTCATTTTGCTACACTGCTGGAGAATAAAACCTAACAAACAGTCTTTGCTGGAAGAAATAGGTTCTTGCAGGAAATGGTACAGCCCAGACTGAGTAATTACTGTATCTTACTGAAGCTCAATTTTCCTGCCCTCCTGGTGCCATCTGAACAAAGGACCTTCTTCCATCTCCTGTCTGGAGGTGAGGTACCCCTTGCCTCTCCTTTCCTATGAGCAAGCAGAGCTACAATCCCAAAAACTTGGCACCTACTTCACTGATCTAAAGATCAGGCAGCTACATCTGGGGCATCAGAGTCCTAGAAGATGGCCCTGATATAGAGCACTGAGGCTGCTGTGAGTTTTATCTGTGTGATTACTAATGAGAAATGTCATTGTGGATGTATATAAAGCAGAAAGTTTTCTCAGACCTACATTGAAAGAAACATCTGCTTCTGAGCCTGCAAGGCTTACAAATAAAAGAGAAGCCAGATGGATTCAGGATGATATCCAGGAGTGAGTAAATCAAGCTTTTCACCAAGGGCTAGGGTCTGAAGGGGCTTGCAAATCCCCATACCCATGTGAGAAGTCTGGAGCCATGACTCTGGCTGGCCCATATTGCCTACGTGCAAGTATTGGGCAGCCTGTGCTTCTGGGCAGAGAGGAGTCCTGCACAAAGCAAGCTCCTAGCCAGGTGAGGATGTCAGAGGTGGGGCTGGGAGATGGCCATGTTTCTTGTCCCCCATGCACTGCCACCAACTCTGGATGGATGCTGACGCAAATGGGAAATAGGGTAGGAGGAAAGTAAGGTGGAGCGTAGGGATGGATGTGCAGATGGATGTGAGGCCATGGGAATACATTCAGCCTTGGTGCTCTGAGTCATCCAAGAGGGCTGGTGCCAAGGAACTGCTCTGCTGTGACTGAAAAATTGAATTTTGCCTGTGCTTACTGGGAAGACTTGAGTCAGCCCTGCATCTGCTACTGTGTGTGTCATTATTGCCTTTATTGTCTATGTCAAATGAGTCCAATGTTTTTTCAGAATTTGAGACCTGATGATAGAGCATTCAACAATCTGTGTCCCATGTCAGAAATTGAATTTAATTGCTTAACATCCATCAAACACTCTGTAAGCTGAGGCTGTAGCCCCCCAAATGGATGGCAGGACAGCATGGGTAGAGAGGCAGAGAAGCGGAGGGAGGATGCCTACCCAGGCAGAGAGCACTGTGGCTGTCAGCACACACATCAGCTACTGGGGCTTAAACACACACTGATAGGTAAGGATACTCTTGAGGGATAAGTTGAACAGAAGTTGCCTTAATTTTATGCTTTGCTCAGTTCTTCAGCAGAGTTTCTTCCTAGGCAGCAAAGGGCCATCTAAACAGTGACCACCGTATGCACTGCACTCCTCTCGTGGTTAGCTCTGCTGGTGAGCTTCATACTTTCTTTCCCACAACAAAGGGTTTTCCTGAGGGCATAGCTGTATCAGGAGGGAATGAAAGCTGGCTGCACACAGGGGCAGCCCCTTGAGCTGGGAAGCACAGGATTTATGCAGCACACAGGTTGCAATTTGCTCAACAGGCAGCCTCGTACTACAGGCATAACACCACAATCAAAGCCTACCACGCTCCTGTGCCAGGTTTTGGCTGCCTGCTGCCAGCCCACCAGCCTTGAAGGGGCACTCACAGGTGAAATGCTTGGAGTGATGCTAATCCTATCAAACTGTCTCAGCCTTTGCACAGCAACAGAACCAATTCTCTGCTGTTCATCAATCATGTATCCAAACTATATAATATACTTAGAACGTGCAGGACAGTTCATCCCTCTTTTTTGCAGAACTATTTAAAATTCAGCCAGTAGAAAATGTTCAATATTATCAGTCCTCCATGTTACAGAGCTCCCCTGGATTGAGCTTTGGAACCTTTGTGGATACTTTCTTAGACAAGCAGGGGAAAAAATGGATGCAAAAAGAAATAAAAGCTCAGCATACAGTGATACAACTTAAAACTAAGGAAAGTTCTTTTGACTAGTGAAATAATGGATTTCTCCTAACTTCCCCTAAACTCAGCTGCCTTTGCATGCAACTGAAGCCTGCACTCCTGCTCCTGAATCCAGACCTGTAGCTGTCATCTGTACACATATTGCCTTTGATGTCAGCCACTGGCCTGTGGAAAAGCTTTGAAGCCTTTGAAGTCACTTTTCTGTTTAGCAGACTTACTGTATTTTGTTAACACATGATAATGAAACAAAAACCATTAGAACAAAAATGGTTGGAGATTTCCTGCTAACATCCAGTCCTGGTGACCATGCAGAGCACAGAGGTTGCTGGCAAGGTGAGACCCTGATGGGCTCGTTTGTCACTCAGTACTGGGGACGTTTTGCATGACTGGGGGGTAAGGCACTAAGAGGCATTTTGGGATTCTGGGTGCTGGAAGAGTTAATAATCTGTGCTGGGCAGAGGACACAGCTGCCTCACTACTATTTCAGAGTTTAAGCTAAGGAGATCAAGGAGGAAGGCCATTACCTTAGAGCGACATTAAATCTGCTCATCCAGAAGTGTGGGTTGACATTATGGAGAGGAAAGGAGATCCATAACTGTAAGGTTAGGATTTATGTCTGAAAAATAAGATGTTCTTCAATGTGCAAAATTTAACTGGAAATCTAATTAGTAAAGATTTTTTTTTTTCATTGGTGTGAGATGTCCTTATCTCAGTTCCCAGTAAGGTACAAGATACTAAGACAGGAGCCTTCCCATGTTGTTAGGTCTGTTTTGCTTGGAGTCACTGCGTAAACCCAGATGTCTGTATGTAGATATATGTTTTTACTTAAAAAAACAAACCAAAATAAACAAACCAATAAAAACCCACAACAAAAGTAAACAATCTAAAACTTTCCACAATACTTTACCATTCGTTTAGTTCTAGAAATCTGCAAAAGCTGGCTTCAGTTCAAGTTTTATTTTTTCAAAATCATAACTGAAATTCCGATGAAGGGGCACAAATGTTACTTTGATTTCAGTGTGATTTGGGACTCTTTTTTTTTCAGAAAGAGGGGAATCAGCTGCACACCCCGATGAAGACCTGCAATGCTAAATATAAAGTCATTTACAAATGGGAATGACTGACTATCTGCAAAATGGTTAAAGCTGATCAAATTCTTCAGCCAAGACCTGCTGGGAGGAAAAAGAGAAGTCAGATTTAGGAAATAATTTACAGCTCCCTCATTTCCAAGCTGCTCTGTCACCAGGAAAGCCAAAGCATTTGCAGAGCTGCTGTAAGGACCCAGACCTGCTGCAGGGCTCAGGGAGAGGGGAGCAGCATCCGGGGCACCAGCTGCTCTCCCTGGGGTGCCCTGTGCCTCAGGCACAAGGGTCCTTTTCTAACCTTGGAGAAATCAGCCTAACACAGGGAAAACCTGAGCTGCCTCAAAAAAGCTGTTTTCTATCCTTTTTGTTTATGCTACATATTTTATCCAGGAGGAAAAGAAATGCTTGTACATGTCTAGTTCCTCAGAAACCCCTTGCTCTCCCCAGGTGATGTTGGCTGTTACATAGGGAGCAGCTGAGGGATTGGCAATGCACGGTCTGACGTGGGAGTGTTGGTAATTCTTTTTGGAATGCACTGCTTTGACAATAAATCATCTCCAAATAAACCATCCCCATCTTTTTCTCCATATTTTGAAACATCTCACTCTAGGTTTAAAAAATCACCCTATCTTCTGAAATTTCAAGCAACATTTCTTTTTTCTAGGGCTCTAAGTTCATCACAGAAAATCATATCTGTTACCCAAGTGTTACATGTGTTATCCTTGGAGTCTTAGTTTTATTTAAATGAAATCCTCTAATGTATTTTTTTTTAATCGCACAAATCAGTTCCAAAATCACATATCACAAGGGGCAAGGTCTTAAGGGGAAAGGGATTGGGTTTTTTTACAGTAAAAAGTGGTAAAAAACTTGTATAAGATTCTACCTTGTATCTTTGGAAAGTGTACTTTTGGTGACCCTTTTCTAATTAGACTTTTTGAAATAGATATTATGGTGCAAAACTGTGCAGGAATCAGTTTGGTCCTTCTCAGTAAAAATGTCTGCTACAACCAGTTCCCAAAAAACCTCTTAAAAACCCAGCTATATCAATCTCTTTTACTGGCTACACCTTTTTTTTTTCCCTAGGAGCCTACTCTTCCTGTATGCCTGGCTCCTCCTTGTAGGTTCAGGTTTGGGATACCCTGAAGAATGCCCTGTGCTGGCACAGCCATCTCTCTTTCTAAGGCATCTATCTCAGTATCAGGAGCTGACAAAATGCTTTAAATCATTCCTTAGGTCAATGTTCTTCACGGCCCTATAAGTCAAAGCCAAGTTGTGATCAGTTCTACTTGCAATTTGACCACCTGCCATTATAGATCTTTTTCTTTCCTCCATTTTTTTTAAATTTACCATTAGTTAAGAACTTGAAGGAAACTTTTTTCAATAAGCTAGAAATCTTAAATAACAACAACAAATCCCACACGTTTCCAATGCCCCCCCCAAAAAAACAAACAAACAAACAAACAAAAAAACCCAAAAAAAACCCCAAAACCCCAAAAAAGCAAGAACAGTACATCTACACTGGAAAATTGAAAGAAGACCTTTAAAGGTCTAATTCTGTTATCAAGCAAAAAATGCAAAGCAGCTGGAGACTGACCTGAATCTGGACACTGGAAAAAAGGGCAGAGGGGGAAGGGAAGAGAGTGACAGCAGAGAGGAGAGGGAGAAATGTCCTTTATCATCAGCAGGGCATGGATCAAATCTGTAATGCTTGATGGCAATTGAAATTATGCACAACATGGAAACAATAAACAGCCTAATAATTTTAATACCTATAAACTATATTAGAATTACCCGAACTTAGTCATGACTCCTCTCAGTTAAATATATTTACTATAACATTCTTTTGCATCATAGAAAAGGTTTAATTCTGTGCAGTTCTAAATAATAACATATATTCCCATCAGTAATCCAAATACAGAACAAGTGATGTTGCAAACACACTATATGTCACATATTTAAGGCTTTTTTGCAAATATTACTTCTGAATACTTATTTCAAGGAAAAAAATGAACTTTTTCATCCACCTCAAAACAAAATACACTGTCTGTGTCGTAAGGCTCACAGGTGTGACGTGTAAAAGAAAACATAAACAACAGTAATGCTCCAAAAGTTGAACTGCTGTGGGGTGTCTGAAAGGAGTGAGTCCTGCTGCTGCCTTGTGTGATCTCCGTGTCAGGTGCAGCCGCCGAGAGCCGCCTCGCACATTCCTCACAGCCCTGAGCTGCCGTACAAAGCTGGAGCCCGAGGTTGTTAAGTTCAGTAAGAGCAGGAATGAGCCATTGATGCTGCTGGAAACAAGGGAAAACAATGGGTCTTTAAGACAGCTCCCATTGCTGAATGTAAATTGTTTTTTAATAAAACGTAGACAAAACCAGATGATGTCAGAAGAATTCCTCCCCTGTGCCACCCTGGAGATTGTTCAGTAAATGGCAAGAGACGCATACATTTTGGGGAGCCTTTCTGGGTTTCTCATGCCCATTGCAGTTGTACACTGGAGTCCACAGGCCCTTTCTTGCATACCAAAATCCTTATTTACAGCACTGCTACAATTATAGAAGTGCAGCATATTGGTTCTGTGGGGTGCGACTCACAGGCAGCAAATACAGCGATTTTCTCTCTGCCTTTAACTTCACTTTGTGGGACATTCCACACTCCATGTGCTGTCTTTATGTTTCCTCCCTCTCATCAACACTTGTTTTCCCCTGATCTTGGGGTAGTGAATCTTTTAATGGATTGAGAGAAATCACACGAAAATACAAACCCATCTGTGCAATGGTGTGCATACATGCACACAAGATAACCATGGGTGTGCATGAGTTTACTTATACACACGACTCCATATACACATGTAGAGGCTGTATATGTACACATACAGTTATTTTTTGGAGTGAGATGCATTGCATTGGTAAATTATTTTACTGAGAAACAAACTTTCAAGCCAATAAATAATGGCCTTTTAAGACAATCTATACATTAGAAATTAATTTTTGATCATTTTCTAGAACATTTTCCCCCAGCAGTTACAGTCATCCAATTCCATGTGTTGTATCTGTATTAAAAATAGCACAATTCTCTGAAATTCCTTCTGTATTTTCTTCAAACACAAGGGAGAAAGCACTCCCTAATATATTTTATGGGCACACTCTCTTTGCAATATTTCCTTTGCAAAGGTCCTGCTCATATTTGTATCTTATTACTTTTCTTATATCGGATTTATTGATAGTTTCTAACAAAAATATGATTTCAGTACATTTACGGAACAAAACTCAATATAAGAGACCCAAATTCAATTTTTTTCATCAAAATGGAGAACAATAAAGAATCTAAAGTCTTCAGTTCAGACACATAGCATCAAAAACACCTATATTGTTAAAAGAAATAACTCAATAACAGGGAAGTGATAGATATTACTTAAAGAACAGCATTAACTTTGTTTACCTTTTCTGTGTTTCTAATAATCCAGATTATGACTTTGAGACTTACAAGTATTTTGCTCCTGAAATATGTATAATTTCAGTCATATTCTGTAAATGGGGAAAAATAATGCCTATACATTAAGAAGCATTTATTGCATCTTTTTACTGTTAGTCACATTGTTATATCTGTTTAGCTTCACCCTTATGAGGGGGTTTTGCTGGTGTTCTGCCATACTTGTTTCATAAATGTTTTTCATTTATAGGGGGTTTAGTTGTCCTTGGTTCTTGGGTTTTTGTTTTGCTCAAAGTTCATATTCTGCGTTTCTTATGGATTACTTTCAAAGAAATACTGTGGAGCTAGTTTGAGGGTGGGAGTGGGGGTGGGGTTGTGTTTTGTTTGTTTTTCTATTGATCACTAGCTAAAGGTTTGATTAATAACTTTGGTTAACAATAGATTTTTAGTTAAATAGATGAATGAATTCATTATTTACCTGTTCTTACTCTCGTGTGTATTGCCTAGTGATGATTATAGCTGTTTTAGAAATGATCCTTATTTATGGTGTGTTGCATCATCCAGAGATGTAGTAATGATTTTAGATTTTCCACCTAAATTACAGGGCACTTTCCACTGAAAATGGTAAACAATATTACAAACTTAAAAAAAAGAAGTAATCTGATTTCGGGGAAGAGGGAACCCAGTGAAAGATGTGTGCTTTTATAAGGATGGACAATGGAAAGCAAAATAATAACTCCTAAGTTTGATTGTTCAAATATATTCTGCAATACAGAGAGCTGCATGCAGGCTGGAGCAGGCATGGGGCAGGAAGGTTAAGTAGAAGAGAAGGCACAATACTTCAGATTGGCAGTAGACTGCAGCAAGAATAATCTAATCAAAACTAAATTCAATTATCTAGTCCCAGGGCAGGCTCCTGGGACTGCTGCACTGAATGCTAGCAGAGCTCCTCCTAGACATTTTTCCCCAGTCAAACTCACATGATGAATGCAGATGAAATTTGAAATATGAAAATCTGAAATAATTTATGGAAGTTGTCAGAAATTTGGCCTGCTTGTGGTGTAATTTCCTCTGAGACGAGGCAGGCTGGCTCATTGCTTCTAGTCTCAGAGCAGTTGCTGGTCTTCCAGTGGATGGATCAACCCCTTTAAAATGCTCTTCCAGACAAATTACAGCTCATTACAGACAGCCTTGCACCATGCCATTATGTCAGAGGAAATCTTTTTTCATTTGCACAAATTTGCTTGGAATTCTCATATTTATTTGAGCATCCATTATCGAATCTGAACATTGAATTATCCACAATTATTTTCTGGGTAGGCGGATGTTTGTGTATATGGAATAGATAGTGACTGTGTAGATATACAAATATTGCAGCACTACTGAAAATCCTCCTTATTTCAAACAACTGCATTTATGTAGTAAATAGAATATACACACACATATATATAGGCTGTCTCCTGAAGATGGTCTTTTAGGAGATGCATTTACTTTCTCAAAGGAGGCATCGACAAAAACCAGCTCCCTTCCCAGTGACTCAGAGCCTGCTCTTTGCAGCAGTCACAATTAGAACTTTTGACTGTGCACATGTAATTCGTGTATGGTCTGGCCCCATGTGAGACATCTACAGTTATTATGTACTTTAAATTATATTCTGCAACAAACATGCTGTCTCTATCCCTGCTGTGCTCACATCTAGCACACCTCCCCCCTCTCCTGTGTGCTGAGATTGTGAGTAAGCACTGGCATGCAAGAAAACGGAAGGAGCAGTGATGGGACATATTCTGAAGTCCTCACTCCTTTGCTCTCAGGCAAATTTTGACTTAGTTAGGACTGCAAGTTAAATTGGGTGCTCAATACTGGTATTTTCTAGGTGCTTATCTTTGTTGCTAGGCTGCTGATATGTTTTTTTAACATTAGAAATATTAATTGCCAAAAGGATTTTACAAGTGGTAAATCCTGCGCAAAACTGTCCCTTTGGATTACCTCATCAGGGAGACCAGAATCATGTGTAATTGTTCCTATGGGTAGGAGCTGCTACAGAGAAGTAGGGTGAAGATACCATTGAGAAAATTTTTGGCTTTTTGATTGCTGTCAGTGTTAAATATCTAAAATTCCTGGCCCTTCTGAGAATCTCTGTCCAACAAAAAAAAAGAGAGTCTATTACTTTCAGTGAGTTTGAAGGATTTAATTTAAAATATGATGAGTTTTGTCTCTGTTGTACGAAAAATTCTATTGCAAATACTCTCAGATCCCCATATAAAAGTTTGGTCATATAGAAGTTTTTTATTGTCTTTTGTATCTCGTTATACAAATAGCCTTTAACTTACTTCTGATCTATCCCAGCACTGGAGCTTTCATCCTCTTATTATTTGTGTCATATGAACTTCTCACAAAAATCTTGTTCCAACCTTGGCAGACCAAGAGCTGCAGGAAAACAGAGGGCAGGACTGGCTTACTCATGGTGTTCACCTACATACCTTTCATTATTCAGTCAGGTTATTAAGCACCAAGAAAAGTCTCACAGTGTGATTAGAGCTCACACAGTCTGGCTTTTATACACAACTGCATTTAGGACTGGTGCTTTCATTTGCTTGAGATAGAATCAGGTTTGAGAATGCTTACAAAACACTGCAGCAAAGCAAGCAGAGCTCAGTTTAAGGAGCTTCAAGTGCCCACACAGATTCATTCAGAGCCCACTCTGCTCAGCTGTCCGCTGTTCTGCTCTCAGGGTCCCTGCTCAGGTTTTGGCAGGAGCCTGCCCAGTGCTCAGGAAGCAGGTACTCCAGCATGGGCACAATTGCCTGTAGGTCCTTTCACTCCAGGCACTTGCAGCTACAGCCTTTGGGAGAGGTGTGGGGCACTGCCTCACTGTCAGGAAGTGTTCCAGGCCAGGTTGGATAGAGATCTGAGCAACCGGGTCCAGGAAGGTGATGTTGTGTGGCGGGGGGGGCTGGAATAAGGTTATATTTAAGGTCCTTCAAACCCAAAGCATTAATTCTATGATTCTATGATTCTGTGACTGTGAATGTCTTTGGTGGAGCACATTTTTGGTTTTTGTTATCTATAGAATACGGAGAAGGGCACGTGTTAACATGTTCATTCTTCTTCCCCTCAGTATTGTAAATCATTGTGGTGATCCATTATTGAAGATGTGCTTTTGTCATTTTGACCCATTCCTTTTTCATTACTTCTCCAGAAGATAATTAGAGAAATGTTGCTGTTTCTCAGAGAGAAAGGATTTTTTCTAGTCACTGGATTATTTTAAGAACTCCTTAAAAAATACCTTTCACAATGTTAGTCAAATGTATGCTGATCAGAAAACTTTCCATCCCAGAATATTTGATATGTTTTGTGATATATCCAGCTCTCTGCTACATATGTTTCCCTGTTACTTGACCAAAACATCTGCTTATATGAGAAGACTTCTCCTCATCTGGCTTTTTGCTCTGTATTCAGTCTCTCAGTGGAAGCTGGATATGGCTGGACTGTTTGTCAGATGGACAGTACTCAGGACAGACAGATCTCAGGTGAGTTACCTCTGTCTGTCTTGGAACAACACCTGGGCAGAAAGGGTCCATCCCTGCTGGCAGATCCACCAGATGCTGTCATAAGCACATGATGATAAGGCATTGTGCTATCTACAAGGACATTACTGGGAGTGGATAGCTGTTAGTGACTTGCAGGCACTTGCAGAGATTGGGAAGCCACCTTGATTCCAGCAAACTACCCCATCCTTGGACACTCTTAAAACATCTATTTATGGCTGGTCCTAAGAGGTGTGAGTCTTTGTAAAGAGGAATTGGCAGTGTGTTGGGATGATAGCACAGGAAGGATGAATCCTGATTGATTGTGAGGCTTATGAACATTAGCCAAATGTGGTCATTTGTGCAATTAATGCAATGATGCTGAGAACAGCAATATCTAGTACTTTATTGTAATTGTCTGAAAAGAATTTTGAACTAAGAAGGAGTAATTTTGCTACAATGAAAGTTATTTATGTTAAAGATAGATAATGATATTAGGATTTCAAAAACTAGACCCACAAACCCATTAAACTGAGAAAGCTTTGAGCTATTTTATATGTCTTGTATTTGTACTTTACTTCTAATAAATATAAATTGTGAATATTCCCTTTAAAATGTCAGAAGGAAAAATAATTACCTAGGAATAACAAATTTTGTTTATTAGGATTTCTGTTTCTTTTTGTGCTACAAATTTTAAAATATTAATGAAGTTACTTCCCCCAGCCCCTTCCACACCAGTTGGTAGTGTTGTCAGGAAGAAATAAAAACGTCTCAGAAACATATAACTTATTTAAGTCAGCACATTCTTTCATCCGGATAGCAGTCGCATGGTTGGAACAGGCTGTAGCCTCCCAGCTTCTCTTTGCTGCAGGAAACTTTGTAATAGCACTTAAATAAATAAAGAGACTGGGTAGGAGATTATTGCTTTCATTGTGCTATTGTATATGTGCATTATAGAGTCACCCCGTAGACTGACACAATTAGTTGAATGCAGGACAAGACAAATGTTGTATATGACAGTGGGGTAGTATTGAAAGATGACCCCATATCTGGAGAGCTGGGAGTTATGGATCCATTGATGGCTGTTACCAGTGTTTTGAAGCGTGGCTGTTAAATTTTGCCTGCTGGCTTCTGGCTGCTGGCCTGCCGGCCCGCCTGCCCGGGCAACCGCGGGGCTGAATGAAGCTGCAGGCAGCTTCGGCACTTTGTTCTTCTGTCACAAAAAGTGACCACTGACAGGAGGAGCCTCTGCCAGGCCCAATGGGGATGCAGCACCACGGATCTTTGTTGCTCGTTTCGCTCCCTGTGCTGCTGGTTTGGAGCGATCTAAAGGGCTATGATGCTTTCAAATGCTTGTAATATGAAAAAATTGGATTAAAAAAAGAGACCCTGTCCACAAAGAAAATGTTCAAAAATCAAAAATCTTGTTAATAAAATAAAATGTAAGGCATTTCCTCCACAAAGAAAATAAGACCACAATAAAATACTTAACTGTGACAGTTCAGCATCTCTGACTGACAGCCATTTTCTTTTTATATGCACACATGTGCAATCAAAACATGTACGCTATAGACAGCTGACTCTAAGTGTCCAGCCTGGAAGATGCCAGCAGAAATTTTTGTCTACTTTTGAATACAGCTGAAAATATTTTGTATTCTTCAGTCTCTGATGACCATTTTACCTGAAAACGGGAAAGCCAGTAAAAACCACCCTGTTAAAAAACAAAACCCCCCAAATTTTAAGCATTTTAAGTAAATGTTGCATGCATTTATCAGGAGAATTATTCAGGAGACCTCTGATATTTTTTGTCTAAATTCCTGAGTAAATAAGAGTTTCTGCAATCCTACTGTCTGGACTGTATGTTACTACATGTGTTTGCCCAAGCAAGTGCCCTAACATGGGAACCCAGAGGACAGTCTGAAATCAACTGACAGCAAGACAGCAGACAATATATTCCTAGCAATCTCATAAAATGGGCAAGGGTTCAATTTTTTCTGCTAAAGAAAAATATAATTTTGAGTTCAGACTGTGTGAAGCAGGGAATACACTCAAACAATACCTTTCAAATCCATTCATCAGAACAACAAATCCAGCTGCAAGCCCATAAGAGATGGTCACATTTGAGAAAGCTCATGAGCATAAACATCTGCTAAGAAAAGAGGATTTTGTGTTTTTTCTTTTCTTATAGCAAAAACTAGGCACATGGTTGGCTTTCTCAGGGAAGCCATTTCTACCGAAGTCCCAAAATGCTGATTATTAAATATGTCTCTCACAGAACGTCAGGATTTATCTGTGTAAGCCTCTGGCCTGCTGAATTCTGATGGAGGAAATTATGTTTGGAGGAAACCAGAAGCTTTTGTCTGACTTTTCTAAACTAACACCTGTTTACAGTACTGGTAAAACAGACAAGTACAGTCTAAATGCAATTTATCACTCGACCTGCACTTCATCAGAGGAGTATCCTGGCTGTGAACATACACAGATAACTCTGTCATATAATGCAGTCTCTGTTGACATTAGCTGGAAAAGACCTCATATCACTGTGGAGTTTTCATATTAATGATGAGGTAGGAAACATTTTTTGAATGAGAAGACCACAGGAGCCTACTCTTCCTTGGTTTATATCAAATCCCTGTAGAAGGAGGAAACTTATGAAGAATTCCCATCAAATTACTGAATCGGGAAAAAGACAGACTTTTAAACATCTTCTGAACACCTCATAAAGTGATGGGAACTCTCAGGCTCCAGGCTTTTGCATTATCCAGTGCCTCTTGTGGTCCCGTGGATGCTGTACTGGCAGAAACCTCCCTGGCTGGTCACTGCCACCAGCTTTCTGGGCTTTCACAACCTCTTTCTCTTCCACTTTGCGTATTTGGGAGAGAAAGAAAATGCTCGAGACAAAGACACCACATGTGAGATGATGAATTTAACCAAATCATGGATTCCATGAAGGATTGGGAGTTACAGTTGTGAGGAGAGTAACCCCATTCCTATTAAATTAACTGACCCATTCTCTAGTGTTAGAATGCCTGTGCCGCGATTTTTGTGGTGACACCAGGAAAGGAGAGGTGTCAGAGCAGGGTGGGACACTTGGGCATTCCTTCTGCAAGGAGCCAGCAAATGCTGGTATTCCTTGCCAGGAGGCAAAAAGTTTAGTATTTGCACTGAACTAATCTTCATTTCATTCTACTGAGTCCTGGTTTCCGAGTCAATCTATGCACTCTTTGCTATCCCATGGCACTTTTTTTTCCTTACAAAAAAAAAAAAAGTAGATAAATAATTCTCACCCTGACAATGTTGCCAAACTGTGAAACTCGGCATGCATTATGATCTCCAGGAAGTCACCAGCAACTGAACACAAAATAACAGCTTTTCTTCATGCTCTGCTCATTCATTAATACTTGTAAAATGCTCTGAGATCCTTGGATGTAGAATAGGAGAGAATATGCTATCATGTTCTTGTTAATCATAAATTCAAGGTAATTTAGAGATAGAAGGAAATTGATAGCTGTAATAGAGTTTGCATCTAGGAAGAAACAACCAGCAGTTTTTCTTTTCATTGTTCCAAATGTCTTTGTTTGGTTTTCAGAGACAAATTGAACTGTACTAATAATTTCATTTAACTCACTGATTTCTTTTGTCCTTTTTATTTTTTTCCCAAAGCACTATTGCTTTTGCAAGACAGCAACAATCATGACTCACCCTTCATACACATTTCTTAATAAAGTTGTTCTCTTATTTGTCCTTAACTTCCCAGCAGTGAGGAAAGGTAAAAACTTAGTGGAGTTTTCTATCCAAATGTTTTGTTTTGTTCTTTACCTTTGCTGCTAACTACTGGTGTGAGCATTCCAAAGCCAAGGTAGCTGATGAGAAGGATTCAGTTCACATCTGTAAGGGTTCCTACTTTGTGTGTTTTAAATCTGCTCATTCTGCGGGTATAAATAGCTCCTCAGAAATCAGCAGGATTTCATAAGGTGAACAAGATTTTTGCTTTGCTGACTACAGTAAGAGTTTTATCTGATTCGGGATTGAGGTGTTGGTCCCAACGGTGAATGATCAAAGCCAAAGTGGTAAGAGATGAAGTGAAAAAATGAATAGTGATCCTTTTCCCCTTACAACCTGATCTCGTTGCTGTATTGAATTCTGCTTCTGTACAAATAATTCAAACCATCTCTTTTCATGAAGTATTTTCAGCCACTATTAAAGGGGAAAAGACTTTATAGAACTTTGCTATTGTTGAGAAATACAAGATAGTATAGAGAATTTTTTTATTCATCACAGGAACCCTAACTGCAGGTTCTTGTCTTTGCAAACAAACCACATTTGCTTGTTAAGGTGAAAGGCACAGACAAGGTTTAGAAGATCACTCCTTAAGAGGATACATTTTTACATAGGATTTTTCCCACCACTAATTTACACAATAATTGGGCATACAGAATGTCTGTTAGTGTATACATATACTCAAGATACTGTTTTGCACATTTTAATCAGTGAATTGATTACTTTCATAGGACCTCAATGAGTCTCTTCCATGTAGACAATTATGATCAATAGGATATGTTTGCATATCAGTCTTTATAAAACCAGAGTTTTTCCATCTAGTATTTATGTGGCGCTAAATTTAAAAAAAAAAAATTAAAAATTTAACCTGAGGAGGGTTTATACACAAACCTAAGCATCCCACCATAACAGGACACTTGCCACGCTCTCCTTGCTTATCAGGATCCAGGATCCAGTTTTTTGCCCTGTCTGCCAGAACGGATTTCCACCACCATCCTCCTAGGGCCACAGTGATGACCACCACAATGTTCACCTTCTCTGAGAACAGGACCTGCTTACATTTCTCCCTGCAACAGTAAGAGTGGCCAGTTCAGCTGAGAAGCCTTGGGGACCTCAAAACTCCATGGAATATGACATCAAATATGTAGGCCCTCTTCCACCTTTCCATTTGGGACTTTGAAGATGGCAGACATTTTAGCATCCTTTATTTAATCAACTTTTAATTACTACTGCAGCATCCACAGCTGTTGGCTCACTTTTCTCCTACACACACACGTGTGTGTTGGGGGTGTAAGGGGCACATTGCAGGTGTTACATGTGAGCCATCACACCAGAGAGGGATTTTGTTGCAATGGACACCATCCCCATCACCGAAGCCCTGGTCTGGGGTACGTTAAGATTACTCTGTTTTAAAGGGCAGACCCTTATCCCCTCATTTGTGGGCTCATAACCTTCATCCTGTGGGCCGAGCCAGGCCAGGTCCCTGGCTGCTGTGGCAGGCAGCTGCGTGGGCTGGGGCTAGCAGGGTTCCACGGGGGTGTAAGGCTGCGGGCATGCCTCTGCGCGTGTGTGCGCGCAAGGAATGCCCCTTACACACACGAGCGTGTGTGTAATTCCCCTTTCACGTGCATTGTGCGTGTGTAATGCCCCTTTCCCGTGTGGGGGTGTGTGTCTGAGAGTGTCAGGAGTGCCCCTTTCACCCGCCTCACCTCCCCGGCAGCGCACTCCTGCCTCAGGCGGCTGGTGGCTCAGTGCATTGGCTGATTAGGTAACAACAGAGCACCTTCCCTCCCTGTTTCCTCTCAATGCGCCTGGGCCACGGCTTTTGAAGGAGCCCGGCCCTGCCACTATCCAGCCATTATAACGGGATGTATGGGGCTTTATCCGGAAAAAGCGCAGCCTTGCCCCAGGCTTCATCAATCATTTAGACCGGTTCAAATCCCCTTCATCGTGTTCCGCCTCATTAAACCTATCGAGGCGGACTGAAGAGAGTTTGTATAGGTCCAGAATGCCTGTA
Organism: Motacilla alba alba; assembly: GCF_015832195.1. Lineage (NCBI taxonomy): Eukaryota > Metazoa > Chordata > Aves > Passeriformes > Motacillidae > Motacilla > Motacilla alba. Next base: position 23,576,818 of record NC_052019.1, read on the forward strand.
CACTCCTCTCTATCTCAGATAGCGCGGAAAAAAAAAAAAAAAAAAAAAAAAAAAAAAAAAAAAAAAAAAAAAAAAAAAAAAACAACTCGAATAAAAAGGCAAAAAGACAAATAATCAGTTAAAAGGGGTATCTCTGCCCTGTCCGCTGCTTTTGCCCGTGAGCCGGGCCGGGCGTCCCCTCCTGATGGTGGCTTGCGGAGCCCCTTCACACTCCGCCTGATGGCCCCGGGGGCACCCGGCAGTCCCCGGGGGACGCTACACTGCCCGCAAGTGTAAAGGCCGGGGCGATGCGCTCTGCCCTGGCCCCTCTGCTCGTCTGCAGCCACGGGAGGAGAACAGCCCCGTGCACATCCCTGCAGGCAGGGAGAGAATGGGCCGGCTGCCGCTGGGTCCCGTGCCAGCCTTTTCAAAATAAACGAATTATTTTGTCCCCTGGGAGAGAAAGAGAAATGAGCTCCAGCAAAACGGCGCTGATTGTTATTTATCCCTATATTTTTATTCTGACGACGTCAATAGCCAAACTTGTCGGTGCCCTGCCCCTCTTGTTCCCGCTCCCCGGGTGGCGATGCGCCGCCGACCGGGATGCACCGCTTCCTCGGGGCTGCGCTTCAGTCCGCGCCCGGTGCCGCGCTCGGAAACCAGGCTGCGAATTGCTGACATCTGCATTTAAAACAAAGAGAGACATCTGCATTATCGCCGATCCCTTCTGATATTAATAGTCATAAAACCAGGAGCGATTACCAAAAAGGAACGTGTTCTATTGCCAAGAGTCTGGGTGGAATTTGGTCTAAAAAAGAAAAAAAAAAAAAAAGGAAGAGGAAAAAAAAAAGAATTAACCAAACAGAATATATATATATATATATATAAAGGCAACCCACCGAATCCAAGTCTGTATTTTAACTTTTTTAATAACGATTTTTCCTGTGCTGTAAGCTTACACCGAATCCTGGAGGAATTGCTAAATCAGATTAAGGTTATATTTTGCAACAGACTGGATGGCGCAATAAAGGAGAAAGCGCGGAAATGGGACTTCACCCATCAATTAGATCTCTATTAGCAGCCAATGCAGGCTTCACCACAGGAAATGTCACGTCCCGGCAGAAGCAGAGCCTTTCACTTTCCCCTGAAATTAAACAATTCTTCATGCTCGCAGACCCCGGGCGAGCCGAGCCTTTGTTCGCCCGGGTGCAGAGGGTGCGCGTCCCGCCAGCACCTGCTCGCTGCCTGCGCCGGGAGCCGCGGCCGGGCCACCGCCTGCACAGGTTGCCCCAACACCTGCGCTGCTCGCCCTCCTGCCCAGCACCCAGGAAACCGCCGCCTTAAAAGGCGCTATTAATATTAAAGGGGTTATTCCAGTCATAAACGGACCATTACCAACACAATGGGCAGTATTTTGAATAGCAGGTCGGCTCATCTGCCTCCATAGATCATAACTGCCAAAACCGTCCCCCTCCCCCCCCCGTGGCTCCTCATCCCCGGCTCCTTGGGGTTTATGGAGCCAAAGACTCTTTCGCATCAGTCTCAACAGTGGCACGGTCGCAGGGTGTGGGGCCGCGTTAAGCCAAGGCAGACGGAGTGGGCCTCTCTCCGGGGTGGAGAAAGAGGCGTTTTTACACCGTGTGAAGCTGAGTGCCCTGCAGGGCGTGCCTGGTACTTCTCCCCCCTCTTCCCCCTCCGGCACTGCAACCAGACGAGCCACCGGCTCCGGGGAGAGTACTGCGGGGAGGGAGGCAGGGAAAGGCACGGCGTCTTTCCCGCACAAGTTCCCCCACCACTCCTTCCCCCCTTCCCGCTCAGGGAAAAGAGAGAATAAAAGAGAAAAAAAGGCGTTGAATTTGCCCATAAGCAAGAAAGGTGCAACAGGAAAGGAATGGCCAAGAAGGGGGAAGTCACAGGGGGGATAAAGGGAGCTCTGTTGCCCCGGTCCTTGTTGTTTTTGCTGCTGCTCCATTCAGGCACCGAATTCAAATGGATATTTTACAGCTCAGTCCAGCTGAACAGGGGCTCAATGCCTGAAAGCTGCCGAGCTGCCTCCGCGGACATGCTCTGGGCCTGATATTATAATTTTCATAATGCGCTTTTATGTAGCTTCAGCCTCCTCCGGTGAGGAGCCCGCAGAGCGGCTGAAAGGGGCTTTGAGAGACTGGGGAGCGGGGCTGCAGCGAGTTCCGAGCCCCCCGCCGGCGTGAGTGGCACCGCCTGCCCCGGCCGAGGGCTCCTGCCTGCAGCCCCCGGTCCCCGGCCCGCGGCTCCCGCCCGCCCGGCCGGCCCCAACTCCGCTCCATGCGGCGCGGCGCGGCTCAGGGCTGCTCCGGCTTCTCGTCTCTGGAATGGTGTGCACCATCCGTCCCCGCCAGCCAGCACAGGGGCACTGGGACCAAGCTCTCTTTCATCCCGGGCCCACTTCGGTCGCTAGCCACGTCCTGCCCCGGCTGAGTGTCTGCTCAGCCTCACCAGGGAAAAAGGCAAGGAAAGAGGGATTCTCCTCCTCAGATAGGCAGGAGGGAGGGCAGCTAAACGGTAGAGAAACAGGAGAGTTATTTCCACCTCTACAAGCCAGGTCGACAGAAAAATATGCAGCTGTATATTTATCATCCTGGGTAAGTCATCCGCTGCTAAGAGGGTCCCCGGCTGAATCGTTAACCGGCTGGAGCCAGTGCCTGGGAATGAGATTCGAAAGATTATTGATTTCCCTTCGGGGCCAAAGGAGCCAGCTCCGTCAGTGCCCGCCCGCCCCCGCCCCGCTCAGCAGGTGCGTGAGCCGCGCTCGTCGTGTGAAAACATCCGAGGTCTCCCTCGGAGAAGTTCTGCCACCCCCTTCCCTTCCGTCTCGGGAGGCACCCAGCGGCAGCGGCTGAAGAGATAGTCACTGACAGAGGAAAGAGCCAAAGCAGATCTTTCTTGGGCCCGCTTTAGCTTCAGAAGAGTCCTTAATTAATTTTCTGATAGACTGAAGAAAGGGAATTTTTAAAGAAAGAAGAAAAAATATAAAATCAGAAAAAAAAAAAAAAAAAAAAAAACCAAACCAAAACAAACCATCACACCAAAACCATGAGAAAGCAGAGAGGGAGGCCCGCTGTGCCGGGGACGTCTGGGGCCCCGGCCCAGCCCCTGCGCGCCCGTGGTCCCTCTTGGAGCTTCTCTTAGGGATACAGCAAATAAGGAGGCGAGGCAGAAATCCGATTATCTGTTTCTAGCGTGGCTTTTGACGTTTCTCGGGGAGTGAAAGGCTTCCTAAGGAGCAAATTACTTGTTTTATCTCGCTACTTATAACTGCAACTTGAATGTGAGCAGCTTGCCCACAAAATCTTGCGTAGCTACTGCCGCGTGTCGCTTGCTAAGCCCCTGCTGCGGAGTTACAAACACACGGAGTCACTTTTAAAGCAGGCCAAGTCCGGAGACGTGGTCTTCCTCCTTCATGTGTCCCGAAACCTTCCATACTTTGCAGGTGCGGGAGGATGCCTGGGGGCCCCGCCGCAGTGCCCGCCCGGCTCCCAGCCCAGCCCCGGTGCTGCCCGCGGCAGATGAGGCTCCAGCTCTCTCCCCCGGCCCTGAAGAAGAGCTGGAAGGAGGGCAGAGAAACAAATATGTCTTTGCCTGAGTAAAATGAGGAAAACAACAAAACAACAACAAAACATAATTGTTTTATCTCGTTCAGGCGGAATTTCACCGGAGACACGCCTCAGGGAGGGGAACTCCCGCAGCCCCGAAATCTGCATGGCGTGAGTGGCTGAGTTTCTCACCCACGGGCTGTGGGAAGCCACCAGCGGCCACGAGCTGCTTTAACCCTTCCCTGCCTCCTTTCCACGTGCTCCTTCGCAGAGGCCACAGGACCACCTCCTCCCCCACGACTGTTTTCCCCCCAGGGGACAGCGAGAGCCTGCAGTCTCCGTCTGCGCTCTGCAGAAGAGGCCGGATGCTTGGCGAAGGCGGCCATGCCCGTCGCAACGTGGATGCTGCCGTTTCTGGATCGTTTTGGTTGTGAACCTACTGTGCTCATGTTACAAATGCAATTAATAGTAAAAGCAGCCTTTATCTGAAGAGCAGGAGGCAGCTGCACACCGCAGGTCATTATCCATTAGCGGTAGTGTTCAGCACTTGGCAGGGCTGTCGTGTTCAAGGCAAGGGGAGGAAAAGCAGAAGCCTTATCTCCGGTCCTGGTCCTCCCACCGCTTTCCTCTGCCCGGGAGGGAGACCAGCTAGCGGCAGCCTGTCCCGTGGACAGGGCAGGCTGGGTGCCGATAGAGCGTGGGGGCCTGTTGGGCCTTCCCCCCGGGAAAAAAAATCTCCCTGTCTCACGGAGGAGTTCAAGTCTTCGAAATATGTATCCTTCTCTCCTGCCCTCTTCCCAGAAGAGTCCTCCAGTTTGCTTCATAGCAGTCGGCAGGGGTCGACAAGAGCCGAGCCACCCCTGGTCCCAGCCGTGGCAAAACGGCTTCGTGCCTCAGTTTCCCTGCAGACCCAGGTCAATGCTCTCTGCAGACCCAGGTCAATGCTCTCACCTCGCTCTCTGAAACATGTCCAGACCGAGGCCCTGTGCTGCTGACATGAGAGGTGTTTCCACACCTCCGCGGGCCCACCATACTACATGAGATGCCCGTTCCAACCCTGCTCGGATGCGTGTAGCATCCGATGGGCTGCACTTCACCCCACAAGACATTCCTCTCGGGACAGTTCAAGAGCGGACAGAAACCCAGGAGCCAGAAACCCTCCCCTCGGCCGCACAGCAAGGCTCTACCTGCTGTGGCAGTTTGGCAGAACCCAGCGAGGTCTCCGCCCGAGATTTCTAGGGCTTCTCACCCGCTAAATGAAAGTTTAAGAGCACACTGTGGACATCCAACAGGTCTGGCTAAAACCTCACTCGGGTCACTCGCTCATGGCAGCACAGAGCTAAATACTTAAATACTTCCCCTGCAGCATGGTGAACTGCAGTGAACCATCTACCGTCTGCTTAAACCTCAGGATAAGATGAAATATCCTATTGATTTAGGATTTAGTTTCTAAAAGAAATAGAGGAAGGAAGTGGGAAAAGGGAAAAAAAAAAAAAAAAAAAAAAAGCCAACCCCAAACCACTCTGTTCTGTATTCTGGAAAAAGGAGGGGAAAAAAGCACCTCTTCGTAGCTCAGTGGGGAAAAAGGTCAAGCTACTATTGACAAGTATGTAAAGACATCTTCTAACCATGGGAAAACATGTATAAATTGTTTCGACTCACTGCATTCAAAACCAATGGAAGTGAATTACAAAACTGCGCTTCTTGCATTGTTGGACTGAAAGGATATCTATTTATCATCTTATAAGACAGCTCGAACGATCTTTATCTGCTTTGCCCACTTTCTGACCCAAATTCAGGGTTTTTATGGAAAATTGCAGTCAGTTTGATTGATGAAATCCAAAGATGTCTAAAATGGCACCAAAGATCTCCAACTGTGCAGACTCCAACCGAGGGCTTCAATGTTGGCATTGTTCCTACGAAAAAAGTTGAGAAAACGAGCAAAAGTTAGGGAATTTCTGTTTAAAAACTTCAAATTTCAATGAGGATCCCGAACCTATTATGCCTATTCATGGAGTGAGCTGTGTGAACATAAAAGTATTTCCCACACATTGCAAAACAACAACAACAAAAAACCCCTCATTTTTAAGCCGCTCCATAAACCTTCTTTGTAAAACGCTGAATAACCCTGTGCAGAAAATAAACCCAGCCGTTCCCGTTTAGAAATCATGTAAGTTTAAATCCTATAAACAGGAAGCTCACGAGAAACGTTTAAAGAGAGAGGAGAAAAAATTATATATTTTATCTGTGCATCCGAAATTAAAGCGAGCTTCAATTTAAAATTCGGAGACGTGCTGGAAGATGATTTTTAAACCCGGTGTGTGCCTTCAGAGGGTTTAACTCAGGGTTTAGAGGGAGCAGTTCTGCAGGAGATGCTCTTTCCCAGCCTTCCGCGTAGAAGGTGGGTAAACCGCTGCGTGACAGGATTTAACTGGCAACACATGGAGCTGATAGCTGGGGCCCTCGCAGGTGGGTGAGCGCTCACTGTCCCCTGGACCAGCCCAGATCCACTCGGGACATGGCTGTGGCACAGAGCCCCGGCGCTGCTCGGCCGCGGATCTGGTTGTTAGTGGCTCCCCGTCTCGTTTAGGGCTACGCATTATTGTGGAACACTGTCACCTGCCTAATTGTGCTAAATGGCCACCTCCTATTATTAATAATAGCTGGAACGTGGCTCCTAGACACGTTACCAAGACTGGGAAGCTGATGAATGAAACCCCTACTAGGGAAAATCTTGGTAGCTGTCTTCTGTCGCATTACCCAAGGGGGCCGACTATAAATCTTCCTTCATTTTAACCACGTTTACCCTCATACTCCTCCAGGCTAGGGATGCTGTGTTAAGATTGCACTGATGTGCCAATGCTTTGGACCAGCTGCTCCTAAATACAGACAAGTCCTTGTCAATTAAGCCATTGAGGAGCAGGGCCTGGGAGCTCTGGGGCATTTTAGCAGGCAGCAGTGTGCAGCCCCAACAATTAGCATCCATTTTGAAGGGACCTCCAGGGCACAAATGCACAGGCAGGGAAGAATCAAAACACCAGGCAACTTCAATTCTGAAAACCGGTCACATAATGATGCTGAACAGACCGGCCTAGGAGAAGTAAGACAATCTTTCTTGGGAAGGACGTTCAGCCGCTCCCCCAGCCAAGCCGTAGGGCCGAGGCTCGCCGCGAACCGCGGAGTCAGAGGAGATAAATGAACACATTCATTTGCCTGTGTGAGCCGAAGTTTCCTTTGGCGGTTCTTCTTTGTAATTCGGTGTCACCTCAAGCAGCTGGTGGCATCCAGTGCTCCCATGATCCTGGCCTTTGGCCCAGGCGGAGCTGGACAAGGCAGCCCGCTCCAAGGAGAAGAGCTGCGATGTCTCAGGTCAGAGAGGCCAAGCTACCAGTGGGACAGGCAGAGCACTAGGAGTTCAGCTAAACAAAACCCCGAGGGGAGTAGGGAGCCTGGGGGATCATTAGCGAAGGTGTTTGCTTAAGTCATTAGGAAGCCGGTAGCTAGGGGAAAAAAGGCTTGTTCCACAAGGCACCTCCCCAGAATGGCAGGGCTGGAAATGCAGAGGATATCACAGCACAAGACTATGTGACCCTACCAAGTTCAACAACAGAGCAAACAGCACATGCCATTAGGGACAGCAGTCAACCGGGAGGTAACAAAGAGGGGAGGGCACTGGCAAAAATGTTCATGTATTAAATATGGAAAAGTATGGGGACAAGGGCAAGGGTCAATGAAAGTCAACAAGAGAGCAGGCGTAATGTTAGAAAGAATTTAATATCAAAAATACATAAATCTGCATGGGAGGCAGCCCCAGAATAGGCAGAAAGGAAGGCAGCCTTGGAGTCAACATTCACTTGGTAATAGAGCCAGAATGGATAGCGCCAGGTTGTTAACATTTAACACAAAAGTTAGCGGGGAATAAAGGACGCAGGGCCGGCTCCTTTAATTGTGGCCCCACCGGGAGATTTCCATATGTCACACTAAATGGATAACACCAGCCTCACTCCGCAAGGCTTCTGCCGCAGAGTTCCTCTCTCTCCCTTTACTTTCGTTCCTTATTATTTCTTATTCCTCCGTCCACCTCTGCACTGCCCGCGGAGGTTCCAACAGGAGCCGAAACAAAGGTCTGGCTCTGAGTCGATGCGGGGAAGGATGGGAGAGAGGAAAGGAGCGGAGGCTTTCGGACAGCCCATGCCCTCCCGGGGCTTCCCTGTCGAGCCCCACCGGGAGTCACGGCTCGCCAATAGCTGTCGCGACATGAAATTTAACTCCTGCGTGTTTTGTCAGGAAAGCATCCCCAAGTGAAAGTAGGGTCCGAGGAAGCAGGACCTCGGTGCCGGTTCAGGAGGGCTCGGTTCAGCACCGCGCGGGGAAGCGGCCGGGCCCGTCCGGCTCGGGGGAGCGCACGGGCCGCGGGACGGAGCGAGCGGGTTTCACGGACCAAACGGAAAAGGGAAAAAAAGAGAAGCAAAAAACCCCCTCGCCCCTGATCAATACGGCAGTGTTTCCGCGCTAGTTCAGGAGGTCAGGCGGGCGTAGACACAGCATGGAGAGTTATTTATGTCAAGTCGGGTTATTGTAAACGAAATCCAGCAAATTGCACATAAGCTCCTCGGGGCCGCCAGTGGGCTCGTGGGCAGAGGTCAGTGTCAGTCAGTCTGTCCATCCCTCTGGAGACAGTAATTGTCCGGGGGCTGACACCGCGTCGGGGGCGATAGGCGGCTCCATCCATCTCCATCCAGTTATCCCGGCGCCGAGGCCGGGGCTGCCCGCTGGTCCGCGGGTGCGTGGCACCAAGCCACGGCCGGCCCCGCTCCCGGAAATGCCACGGGGGGAATGCCACGGCTCCCGTGGACCGTGCCGTGCCGCTCCCGTGCGGCGTCCCGCCATCCCCGCGCATCCCGCACCGGGTACCGCGCCTCGCCGGCCATCCAGCATCCAGCTGCATCGCTACCCTATACTCCCTTTATTAATAGGGAAATTCTTCCTTTCTGACAATTTAATAGTCTAAAGTAATCTTCTGCGTGACATTGCCCATCCGTCTTCTCAAAAGAGAAAACAAAGGGGATGTTTTTTTCTTTGGGCCTCTCCAGATCCTTTTCTATTTTGAGAGGGGCTCCCCACAATGGGGTCTTTATGAACCATAATGGTTATGTTTATGAAGCCAGCGATACCAGTGTATGAAGACAATTTTATGCCTAATTAGAAAATGATGTAAGCAAGGGGGAGACAAAGAGGGCTTGTCTGCCGTGGCTGGGTCTCCGGCCACCACTCCAGGGCGAATATATCGCCTCTTCTGTGCTTTACGTCCACTATTTTTATAACATCTCGTCCATTAGCTCCTCAAACTGTTTATGATATCGTGGACAGTTAGTAAAACAGCTCAATTTAGCGGTGGATTAAAGCAATTTTGAAACTTGTTCCGAAGGGAATCGCACGGGAGGCGAAGAGCAGCCCTCCCTTCCCCTATCCAAGGGGACTTCACCTCTGGGAAGACTCCAATAACTGCAACCCCAGCTCCACTCGATTAAGGGATAATTTTTAATATATATGCAATAAATGTTCACTTTGTTAGATTGAATGACAGACAATAATATCGGCAAATCTTCATATCCATCCATTACCGGCAAACGAGCCACACAAAGAACATATTTGCTTTTGATTAATTTATTTGCAGACTCTGTTTGATAAAGCAATAACTATTTGGTTAAACTTGACATTCGGTCTTCGGGGGGTTATCAGACCAATTCCCTGTCGTTCGTGGGTGATAATAAAGCTGTTTAAACAGGATTAATTATTAATTGGTTGCAATTAATTTCCTCCCTTCTCCACGTCGACAGACAATGAGGATCACTCACTCCCAAACAAAAGACTGCCATAGGAGCATCCTCGCCCCGTCTGTATCTATCTATAGGTTTATTCCTCCGTCCCTTTCCATCTCTCGCGATTCCTGTACGCAGCTTCTCAGCTTTCCTCTATCCTGCAGCAGGGAGATGTCCCCCTCGGCGGGGTGACAGGGACGTCGGGACCCCCGTGCGTGTCCGCGCTCGGGGACCCAGAGGCGCCAGTCCTGCGGCCGCAGTGACGGCCGCGCCTCCCCGGCCGCGGAGAGAGCGCGGAGCAGCCCTGGGCCCTCAGAGGGGCTGCTCTGGTACGGAGCCGACCGAACAGGTATCCCAGGGGGGCGGCCAGGGAGCGGGTCGCTGAAGGACAAGACAAGACTCCCCGATTCAGCCGCAGTGATGAATTGCTGTGGGGGAGAAGAACAGAGCTTCTCTCCCCCCCATCTCCGTGCTTCTTCTGCTGATGAATGGGCCCGGAGGATGGATAGTCCAGAGTGTGTTATATCTTCATCAAACCGTGTAACCCCTCCCTTTACTAATAATCTGTCACAACTTTACAGAACACACACTGAGACCAAAGGGAAGCCCCTGCCCTGTAGCCTGCCCCTTCCCTCCCCTGTCAGGAAGGGCTTTATCGGGGCAAGGAGCACGGGGGAGGGGTCCTCCCTCCGCGGAAAGTTTTCCTCGGCCACTTCTCGGCCTTTTCTCCCTCGGCTGCCCCAGGAACCCCCTCCCGAAGCCCCGTCCTTTGGTCCGGGACTCCCCGGCCCCTGAGCCCGGTCTCTCCCTGCTAGCCGCGGGAGGCGGGGCGGGTTCTGCTCAGGACAGCAGGAGCAGGGCGAGCCGAAAGGACCCCAGCAAATTTCCAGCACGGTTTTAGCAGCGGGAGACATGAGGCCAGGAGCGGGGAAAGCCACCCGTTTTCCCCGGGCAAACGGAGGCAATACAGCTAAGGCGAGACCCAGAACCCTCCTCCAACAACGGATCTTTCTCCTTCCATTAGTATTTCTTTCGATCACAGTTAAATCTCCCTTTTCCGTCGCATGTTTACATTTCGAGCAGGTGCATCTTCCAGCAACGATGTCCACTCCTCTACTCCACACAACTAAAAACAATAATCGCAACTGGCTGTTTAAAAGTGAGGAGAGCAGCGGGAGATGCCGTGGGTGACAGGCGGCGCACACACGCACCGCGCCCGCGCCCCTGCCCGCCGCTCGGAGCCCCGCGGCGCAGCCTCCACCCGCAGCCCTGGAGCGCTGCCTGCCGCTCCCTCCGGCTCTTCACCTAGAGACAGGGTCGTTCCGGATTATTCTGCTGTTAGCAATAGTCATTGCTCTGTCCCGGAATAGTTTAAGGCGTAAAACGGAGTCAGTGAAAGACATTAGTCTAATGAGGTTTGTCGTGTAGAAGCTGTTGATATTATGTTGTCATTCATCTCATTTAAAGTCCGAAGAAACGCATTCATGAGATTGTTTCTTTATTTTTTCCCCCCTTTCTCCCCCTTTCTTGCTGTTTTTAAAAACATCGCTTTCTTTGGCTGTTTGCTTTAGGGGCTTTTCATCTGCGTGTTTCAGATAAGAAAAGAAATCAGATTCTTTTATTTTTCGATTGGATCCGAATTCCTTTTGATGTCCCCATTTAGTGCCTTTGACTTCTCCTGTGAATGGCAGCCTTTTGTTGCCGTCCCACATGCCCTTTAAGAAATTCTCCCTTAAACGCCTGGTACCCGCTGATGGATCCGTTTTCAAATGGACCAGAAGGAAAATGCAAGGAGCGAGAGGCCCGTTTCCTTAGTAATTGCTCGCGTTTGGGTGAAAATGCAGATATTTTTGTCCGATGTGGGAGTATTGGGAGCAAGGACATCAG